>NC_043974.1:43884150-44106650 GCF_902148855.1 Sphaeramia orbicularis | reverse complement strand
TAAAAACTCAAAACGGATAGTAAGTGATACAAATACATTATTACAAATATTAATTTATTTAACTCATATTGTGGCTGCCTCCGCTGCTACCGCCACCACAATAATACTAGCAAATTAGGCTACTGGTGTTATTATTATTATTATATATTTTTGTGTTATTACAACAATTATTGTTTTCCCCCTCTCTCTCTCTCTCACTTTCATTCACACCCCCATCCTCCCTTTTCCCTATCCGACCTAACCAAGCTAATATTCTTTAGTTGCTCTTTACATTTATTGTCTTTTTCATTGTAATATGATGTTGTTATTGTTGTTGTTTATTACTCTGTCGTTGTCGTTTTTGGTTTATTTTTTTGATTTTCCCATTGTTATTGTGTCGTCGTTGTTTTTCTGTCCACAACGTCTTGTTAGCTATCACTAACAAAAAAAAAAAGTGTAAATCAACACGATATTTACGTTCGTCGCCATGTTTATGGAATGACTTCTCGAGTCATCTCACAATAATAAATAAACAAATAATCGCATTTGTGATTTAATGGAAAAACTGACATTACGCACTTCTGTTTTTTACACATTTAGTAAATATCGGTAAAGTTTTGCACAGATGTCCGATGGAAAAACGACTACGAATGAACGACAGCGTTCATCAAGCAACAACACAAAAGACACGCACTAGAGTTTAAAAACCACAGTGCATTATGGGACGCTGATTACATGACACTAAACATATGGCTTCAAGTATGGCTGAACAAATCATCGTATTTGTGTTTTAATGGAAAAACCAACATAATACACTTCTGTTTTTTCAAGAACGGATGTTGACCGATGTTACAAGCCAAAAATAAGAGTTTAAAACAAACCCAATTATTTTTTAATTTTGTACGGGGTAGAGGGGTAACGTGCATTCTAGATTCAAAACAACAGATATTTACAAACGTCGTCATGTTTATGGAATGACCTCTTGTATCACCTCGTGATAAAAAAACCCCCAAAAACATCGCATTTGTGATTTCATGGAAAAACTGACATTATGCACTTCGGTTTTTTCCACATTTAGTAAATATCGGTAAAGTTCTGCGCAGATGTTCGATGGAAAAGTGACTAGTGTCCACATTCAGACCAGTATGATCTAAAATATTATCTTAATAACCCATAAATGACGACCACTACTACAGTTCTATCTCAGCCTCGTCCACACAGTTACTACGTGTGTGTGTGTGTGTGTGTGTGTGTGTGTGAGATTTTCTCCTTGTGTAGGATGTGGTTAAGTGTGTGTGATGCTGATAAGCGTGTCAATACATCTAACATGTCATCGATACGCACACAGATAGTGTCACCAACACACGCTGCTAAATAGGAGACGAGCACGCAAACAAATCAGAGGATGAAAATAGCAAAAAGCCAGTGGGGGGGTGGGGGTGGGGGGGTGAAGGGCAACGGGAGGAGAGGAACTAGAAGTGTGATTGGTGTGAGAGCCAGAAGGAGAAAGTGGAGGTGGAATAATTAGAAAGGAGGGCAATCAATAAGGTTCCCACAGTGAAACCCTGATGCCTCCGCCGGATAATGGATTCCAGACGGCTACGAAACCTCAGCCTCAGCCCCCCCACCACCACCACCACCACGGCAACAGAGAGGGAGGAGGATTAGAGCACAGGAGGAAGAGGATGGGGATGATGATGATGAAATGGCAGATTTACCTTAAAACATCCTTAATATTAGTTCAATGTCAACAGTGGACTGAAGCATGTATTTATACCAGATACACTTTCTGAAACTGACTGACTTTTACAGCGCATGTGGAAATATGAGGTGGAATCACAAACGAACACGTTATTTATTATTTCTAAATCTATATGTTGGACCAGAATGAGGATGCAGGGGTTTTTTTGTCTTTCATTATTTAATTCTATTGGTTCATTTAATAGTTTTATTATAACATACAAGTCGTACATGTCAACAAGATAAAACATTATTTTTCACAGGGGATTTAAAATGATCTGTTATGGAGGCAGATGAGATTATAATGAGAATATTTACTAAATGAGACTAATGACTGTATTAAGCTTTGAGTGTAAATTTATACATTTATATTCTGTATATATATATATATATATATATATATATATATATATATATATATATTCTGTAGATAGAAACATTTTTCTCATTACTTAATAAATCTATTGTTTTGTACATATGCAATAGTGTTCAACTGCTACTTTATTTTATATATATATATATATATATATATATATATATATATATATATATATATATACATATACATATATACACACACACACACACATATATAAATATACATACACATACACACACCACCTTCAGACGAACACATGGTGCAACATTAGTTCCCTTTCCATTTGACATCTGTGCAAAACTTTACTGATATTTACTAAATGTAAAAAAAAAAAAAAAAACAGAAGAGCATAATGTCAGTTTTTCCATTAAATCACAAATGCAATGATTTGCTTATTTATTATCACAAGGTGACACGAGAAGTCACTCCATAAACATGTTGATGAACATAAATATCTGTGGTTTTGAATCTCGACTGCTCGTTACGCTTCTATCTCGTACAAAATTCTAAAATAATTGGGCTTCCTGGTGTGTCCACACATGCTGCACCGTTTGCTTTAAAACTCTTCTTCTCTTGTTGTAACATCCATCAATATCTGTTTTTTTTTTGTTGTTCACATGACTCTAGTTGTGCAAAAAGGTCTTTCCATTACAGTTTTGCACAATATACCAATTTTGCTATGCCCGAAAAACCACTTCTTATAAGCACAAAAACTTTTCATTGAAAAACGAGACTTTTGGCGAAATTGTCATTTTTCCATTCAGCAAATTTTTATACACAAGTTGTATATTGACGCAATTTGAGTGTCAATGAAAAAAGCGAGTAATGAAAGAAAACATGCAGCAACCCTCTGACTCATGTTTAACCCTTTCTCTGCCGGGTTGGAGTTATGATCAGTACGAACGACAGAAACAAGACAATTACTGCGACTGCGATAAAATACAAAGTCAAAAATGTCAGTGTCACAATAACAGTAAGACCATTCATTATTTTAGTGAGTCTGGTTGTGAATAATAGCTGAAGAAACCACACCATTGTGGTTTTACACTTGTTTTTAGGGTCAGAACATGACAAACACTTGTGATTTAGTGCCTGTTTTTGTTCACACTGAACAAAACAACGAGTTAAATGGTGGTTGTTTGTGGTTTTAAATACTTCTGTATGCTGGAAACAGGATCAAATCTGAATAGATTATTTTAGAAATGTACAAGTTGAACTGTCAAATTATAAAGGATAAAATGTTAAAAAAAAAAAAAAAAAAAAAAGAATTCAGGAGGAAAATCAAGTCAAACAAGAAAACCAAGTGTTTTAGTTGAGCTTAAAATAAAAATCAAAGTAAATAGCAATTAAACGACAGCAAAATTCATAGCCAATGGCTGATATGATGTTATATTTGTTATTTATTCCTTCAACAAATAAATCTTTATTATAATTATACAATAATTCAGATTCTAAAGTCTGTCAGTCCATCACATTATCTATAAATGAACAGATTAAAACATGAGAAAATCTTTACAAAGACGTAAATGATACCGATAAGTCAGCACTGACATTATTGACATATTTGCATATTTGAAAGAAAATAGGAGATACAACCCAACAAAAATTAAAATAAACAGAAAATAACTTTGGAGACAAACTGTTAAACTATTCACACTGATGTTGGAATGCATTTTTTCCACTATATTATAATTAATTTCTTTATAGATCTGTGCATCACAACAACATCACAACAGCAACAACACAACAACAATCATAATCACAATATACTTTTGTTTTTAGTTTTAGGTGTTATTTTGCCCACACCATCAGTAAAAACACCAAATAATTCAGTGTATTGTTGTTTTTCTTTATATTCTGATGCCTTTTGTTCTGTTTGGTCTGTTCTCCATCTAGTTTTCTGACAGAAATCCATTATAAGACATTTATTGTGATAATGGGACCAGTCAGGTTCCAGTTTATGTCCGTGTTGGTCCAGATTCTGATCAAATATGATGAGGTTTTGAGCATCACTACACGATTATGATTCCAATGACTCTTCAGTGTAAAACTATATCTGCATTTAAGAACGTTTTTACAGAAGTGAAATATTTTATGAAAACACTAATGCTAAACAGAGCATCCTCGAGTTGTTCTGAGCGTCAGCACAAATATCAAATTGATTATAAATACTAATGTTTCTATGTCAGATCCTTATGAACAGGACATGTTACAGCTGTAGATATGATGTGTCCCAATATTTATGTCCATATAGTATAGAAACATCAATATTTCCTTAAAGTTTAATGTTAGATTTTTCTTCCTCAGTGAGATGTGAAGAAAGTAGATGATTAGATGTGGAAGACAATTATTTACAGTCAGAGCAGGAAAAATTTGAGCAAGTTAGAAGTACAACATTTCTATCAAAATTAAAAAAAAAAAAATTAAATGGACATAATAATCCACAAAATGAAGATGATAAAAAAAATAAAATGGTCAAAAAAAAATCAACAAAATGATAAAGAAAGACCAAAATAATCAACAAATCAAACATAAAAGAACAAAAACGTACAAAATAATCAACAAAATCAACAAATCAGTGAAAATATTGATGATTATAAACTAAATAGACATAAATATTGGGACACATCATGTCTCTAACTGTAAGACGTCCTATTCATGAGGATCTGACAAATAAACATCAATATTCCCTTAAAATTTAATGTTAGATTTTTCTTCCTCAGTGAGATGTGAAGAAAGTGTAAGGTTAGATGTGGTAGAAAATTATTTTCAGAGCATGAAAAATATTCTAGAAATTTAGAGATAGAACATTTTATATATAAAAAAGGGGACAAAATAATCAAAATGAGTAAAAAAAACCAAACAACGAATGAAACATAAAAGAACAAAAATTAACAAAAATTAACAAATCAATGAAAATATTGATGATTATAAACTATATAAAGACAAAAATATTGGGACACATCATGTCTACAGCTGTCAGATGTCCTGTTCATGAGGATTTAACATAGAAACATCAACATTTTCTTTAAGTTTAATGGGAGATTTTTCTTTCTCAGTGAGATCTGAAGAAAGCAGATGGTTAGTTAACTGAAGTGAATTCAATGTGTCCACAGACTTTTGGACATTTGTGAATGAGTTAGACAGACAACATTCTATTCTATTCTACAGAGGTGTTAAAATAACTCAATACACTTAGAGATCAGAGCTGGTCGTCACACATCTTGGCTGAAACAGTTCCAATCCTCTAAAACACAGGTGTCAAATATGCGGCCCGGGGACCAAATCCGGCCCGCAAAAGGGTCCAATCTGGCCCGCGGGATGAATTTGTGAAAAATTGCAAAAATTACACTGAAGGTATTAACAATCATTGGTGTCAAAATCATTTTAATTCAGGTTCCACATACAGACCAATTAGATTTTAAGAGGGTCAGAACCAGTAAAATATTATCATCATAACCTATAAATAATGACAACCCCAAATTTTCTTTGCTTTTTGGTGTAAAAAAAAAAAAAATTACATGAAAATGTTTACATTACCAAAATATAAGTTTACAAAACATGTGAATAACCTGAACAAATATGAACAAACGGAAATGTCTTAAGAAAAATAAATGCAATTTTACCAATATTCTGCCTGTTATTAAATGTTTTGTGTGATTGTAACGCACATGTGTAAATGATAAACTGATAAACCGAGGCAGAATATTGTTAAAATTGCACTTGTTTTTCTTAAGACAATTCAAGTTATTGTTGTTATTCAGATTTTTAAGGAAACTTTGTAGATGTAAACCTGATCATAATAGAATTTTACTTTTTTCACTGTTATTATTTTACTGGTCCGGCCCACTGCAGATCAAATCAGGCTGAATGTGGAACTGAACTAAAATGAGTTTGACACCCCTGCTCTAAAACCTGACTAAATGACCCCAGTGTTGGTATTTTCAGATCGTGTTTCGACACTAATTCCTCACTGTGCACCTTCCTGCCACAGATTATGCACAGCTTTGGCCAAAAGCAAGATTTCAGGTTTGGTTGCAAAGTGACGAGGTATAAAAAGAAAAAGGCGAGCAGAAGGCGGTCAGACGAAGTGTTCTGTGAAAAACCACGGTCCACGTTTCCTCTCACCTCCACCGGCTCAGTCACAAACACCAACATGAAAACACAGGAAACCACAGACGCTACGCTGCAAATACGACAACGCAATGCCTCACTCCGACTTCTGCAGACACCGCTCCAATAAAACCGGCCTCAATGTGAAAAAGCAACGCAGACGTAAACTTCAAAAAGGATGATGATCAACAGGTGGAGTTAAGGAATTAAGGTGGTAGTTTGAGTTAGAGCATCAAACAAACTGATGTCCTTAAAGGTACAACACCAAGAAGATAATATGGAGATTATAAAGATTATACAGGATTTAATGAAGTCAGGTTCTGTAGTCATGAATATGTTTCAGTTCTTTAACCCTTTAACTTCAACGTCACAAAGAGCATAAAGATTGGACTGTGTTGTAATGAGAAAAGGTCATGTGGTCTGTTTGAGAGTGATGTGAGCATCTAAACTAAACTAAAGTACAGTGAAACCAAACTAAAAGATGGTTTAAATGGACTAAAGTTAAAGTAAAGTTTACTAAAAGTAGTAAAACTAAACTGCAAGGAGGTTTAAATGGACAAAACTTTGGTAAAACAAGTCTGAAAGATAGTAAAACCAAACTATTTGACGGTAAAACAAGAATTAAAGATGGTTAAACTAAAGTATAATAAAACCAAACTAAAAGATGGTTTTAACAGACTAAAAGTTGGTGAAACCGGCATAAGACAGTAAAAGTAAACTAAAAGGTGGTTAAAATGGACTGAATTTTGGTAAAACAAGTCTGAAAGATGATAAAACCACAATATTTGATGGTTAAACGAGAACTAAAGATAGTTAAACTGAAGTATAATGAAACCAAACTAAAAGATGGTTTAAACAGACTTAATGTTAAAGTAAAGTAAACTTTACTGTCCCCTGGGGGAAACTCATCTTGGGCACAGTGCTACATATCATTGCTTCACAGACAAGCTAAAAAATGTTGGTAAAACCGGCATAAAAGACAGTAAAATTAAACTACAAGGAGGTTAAAATGGACTGAATTTTGGTAAAACAAGTCTAAAAGATGGTGAAACCAAACTATTTCATGGTTAAACCCGAATTAAAGATGGTTAAACTAGACTGAAGTAGAGTAAAACCAAACTAAAAGATGATTTAAACAGACAAGAAGATTTAAAACCGCTAAAAAAAGGCAGTAAAAGTAAACTACAAGGAGCTTAAAATGGACTACACTTTGGTAAATAATAATATCTTCAGTTTTATTTTTGCGTCCCATGGGCCGGATCAGACTCTTTAGGGGGCCGGTTCTGACCCACGGGCCGAATCGGACTCTTTAGGGGGCCGGTTCTGACCCATGGGCTGGATCAGACTCTTTAGGGGGCTGGTTCTGAGTGTGTGGTTCCTTTATTGACTGTCACATGACCTCTACTTCCTCCTCTTTCCCGTCAGTCTGTCACTTCTAAAACCCTGCCGTGTCAGAATGAACCGGCCTCGTCTCCAGAACCCTACTATGCTCCAGTACCGCGGAGCTTCACATCTGCTCCTGGTTTCCGTCATGCCGCCACTCTGTTTGTGAATGGGCCCCGTATCTTCTCAGGAACCCGATAGGCCCATTAAACCACCACTCGCCGCTAGCTTACCCTGGCTCGGTTACTAATGCGGAAGTGTGCCAAGGCCGCTGAACTGGTCTGATCCGGGACCAACAGTCGGTCCATTTAGAGGTGGACGGAGGAGGAAGGACGTCCCGGCGCTGGGAACCGAGGACGACGTCACCCCCCGGGTCGACGGACGCGAATGGACGCTGGGGGGAACCAACAGAACACAGGTCGGTCCGAACCGAACAGAGATGAGCGCAAGTAACGAGACGAGGACAGAGGAGAAAATAAAGATGGAAAGGGTTTTACACCACGAAAACACTGAGAATTAAGTCATTTTATACGATATTTCTGCAAAGACATCCATACTGCTGTATTCTGACATATTTTATAGTCTATCGTGTCTGTGGTGCTAGTTCATCAATAACAGATTTAGGATGTTGAACATGAACTGAGAACTGGAACACTCTGAACAACAAGCGTTTGAATTTGGGCCCTGTAGTTTTTGTTTTTGGACTTCTTTTCTGTTCCAAAAAGCAGTTACATAGGCAACATTTGGTAAAACACAGTGAAATAAAAATAAAAATAAAGGAAAAACACAACAACACTGCAAAAAAACAGCAAAAACAACAAATGACAAGAAAAAAATGTTTAAAAAAAAACAAAAAAAAACACAGGCCAAACAGTCTATTTTTAAAGCGAGTCAGTCTCACTCACTGCTGCATTGAGCATGCTCAGATGTCTACGGAAACAACAAGGTCTATTCTATCAGCACGTTTTGAACTTTTTCTTATTGAGCGAATGGTTGAATTTTTAGGAATATTTAAAATAAATCATACATTCAGAACAATCACCACCAATACCCTCAGGGGTTAAAGGTATTTTAAGACCATTAGGAATTAAATTTAAGACCTGATTCACATTCCTCGGCGCTGTGGTTGGACTTGTGATGTTGATTGAGGTCGTTAACTGGTGGCTTTTCACAGTTTTATGTTTATCCGACTCCACATGTGACTCCAGCGCCTTTATATTCTACGTTTTCTTAGTCAAGGTGCCTCTGATTTGTAATATGTTGTTTTTTACAGGCTTTGACTTAATCCAACCAGTTTTCAACCTGTCAGAGTTGCACTTCAGATTTTATCTTAAGGCCTAAAACTCAGATTTTTGGAGTTTTTAACGACATTTTAAATAGAAACAAAGCATGTCTGGGTCTTTAAGGAATGAGCATGCTCAGATGTCTATGGAAAGAACAGGGTCTATTCTATCAGCACGTTCTGACATTTTACTTATTGAGTAAACGGTTGAATTTTTATGAATATTTAAAATAAATCATACGTACAGAACGATCACCACAGACACGTTAGGGGTTAAAGGGTTAAACCTGAATGAAATGGAACTCAGGCCTTTATTGAATTTATGTGGTAGGCACCGGTTGAAAGTCCTTCTCAGGTCTTTTTATGTGGACCTCAACATATAATTCACCAACAACACAACAAAATAACCAGCGCTCCGACATTGTGCTTCAGACAAAACAAAAACAGCACTAAAAGTATGACAAAAGGTACATAAATAGTCACTTTTTGCGCAGTTGTATTATACCCTGGTCAAGTCCGCGATCGCTACTGGAACTAAACTATTTTTATATTGTTTTGTTGTCGACAACTGACAAAAATCCAGAGTGAAGACGCTGAAATCCACAGCATAAAGGATGGAAAACTCCTCTAAAAATAGAGCTGGGAGGCACTGATCTGCCTACTGGACCATTTAACCCTTCGATTCTGTGAGTTTATGCTGTTTAAGGAGAGGTCGACACTAAACAAACAGGAAAATCAATAGAAAATAGTAGCAGTCGTAGCAGTAGATTCAGTCAAAAAACAAATATAAAGGAACTGAATGGTCATCAATGAAAGTGGCTGCGGTTACATGAAAAACAAAAGAGGAATAATCATCATCATCACTAGTCGCTTTTCCATTGACCCTCAAATTGCGCAAATATAACTTTCACATAAAAATTTACCTAATAGAAAAACCACAATTTCGCCTACAAGCAACAGGTATTTTTTTGGGCCTAGCGCAATTAGTATATGATGCAAAACTGCGATGGAAAGACCTTTTTCCGCAACTACAGTCACCTAAAAAAAAAAAAAGGATGTCAACGGACGTTACAACAAGCGAAAAAGAAGAGTTTAAAAACAAACACCAGGAAATTGAATCATGTTATAATTTAGGATGGGATAGAGGGGTAATATATAATGATAATGAATGTATCTGTAAATCAACACCATATTTATGTTCGTTGCCATGTTTATAGAATGACTTCTCGTGTCATCTCACGATAAATAAACAAGTCATCGCATTTGTGATTTAATGGAAAAACCGACATTACACACTTCTGTTTTTTCGACATTTAGTCAATATCGGTAAAGTTTTGCGCAGATGTCTTATGGAAAAACGACTACTGTTCTCAGTCAGTAGAGCAAAAACAACGGCCAGCAAATCTGACGCAAAAATAAAAAAAAGTTGACATTGACGCGTTTTGACAACAGCATTCGTCAAGCAATAACACAAAAGACATGCACTGAGTTTAAAAACCATGGTGCATTATGGGACGCCGGTCACATGACATTTAACACTTGGCTTCAAGTATGACTGAACAAGTAAAAGACGACACCAAATAAGGAAAATAAATACATGAAATGAGACAGGAAAGAGAAAATAAATAAGGGTAATAATTAGGGATGCAAATTATCAATTAGAGCTGCGACTGATTAATTGACTCAAAGTGATCCAAAAAAATCATTCAACCACAATTCTCCTGAATCAAAGCTTTGTTTCCTTCATTTCTCTGCTGTTAAACATTGGTTCCACTGTTGTGTTTCACACAGATGCTTATTGTGACGCACACAGAAGCTTCAATTCAGGAAAACTGCAATAGAATATTTCCCTTCAATCAATTCGAGTCGATTAATCGACTCGTGAATTTTTGCATTCACTTCAAGCACCTAATCGATTAATCGGTTGCAGCTCTATTATCGATTAAGTCATTAATCATTAGTTGGTTGACCTCGTCAATTGATTAATTGATATGCGGTGATGTTCCTGCAAACCTGAATTTTTCTTTCAATACAGACTGATCTCATGAAATCGCATTATATGTGATGCCAGTTTACTACATTTGGCGTGCTAGACGTATATATTTTCATCCTTTTGCGTGTTATTTAACGCCATTTGATGGTGTGTCAATGCGCCAGCCGCTAATCGCCCTAATCACTAATTGCACTAATCGCTAACCCTAAACCTAACCCTAACTGCAAATCGTGCTAGCCGCTAACAGCGCTAATGGCGTGCTATTTTACGCAGTGTAAATATACAAGCTGAAAGTTTGTAATGCGTACAGATAACATGCCAATTAAAAGTGGCGTGTTATCTGTACGCAGTTCATGATATCACATAGTTCAATAGGGTCTATACGTATAAAAGCTAAATATTGTTTATATGCTTCATGAAAAAAGCATGTCATATTCCTTAATGATTGATTTATTGAACCATTGGATACAGCACAGGCAATGACATTTATGTGGAAGAACTAAATAAATTCTGCAGAGAAATTCAATCAAATAAATGGATCTGAAGAAGGCCCTGTGCTGTATCCTTGTAAATCTGCTGATTATCTTTAATAATCTCAGTTTAATTCTGTTTTTCCGTGTCTAACTGCTACATCTGTGGCGTCTGTCAGCATTTCTTTTCCATTTATTTCCTCTTTCTATCTGGCACACTCTCCTTCCTTCACTTAGTCGTAACTGACAGAGCAGCGGTCCAAATATTACTCTTTTTTTCGACAGCGGCGTCACATTGGCGTCCCGCCGCCGTCACCTGTTTGTTTGCCCGAACGCCGGCATTAATCTGGGCGCGCTGAAGGGAACATCCTTCACACGGTTCGCGTTTACAGCCTGGTATTTGTGCAACTTTGCAAACTGGGATTGTCAGCATCTTCTTTCACTGTGATGGATGACAGCGAGCGACTGAATTGTTCCCAGTTCTGTCTGGAGCCGGGAGTCATGGGAAAATTGATAAAGCGCCTCCAAAGCCAAAAACAATATTCAGAGGGAAAATCGAAGGCATGTAATATGAGGGGAAGTATTTGGGTCGGTTGACTTTATGAACACATGAATATGACAATAATACAGACTGTGAATGTTGTAAAGTATAAACAGACACATTTATCATTTTTACTTCTTTTACCAACGTGAGCCACAGTTTTGAGACGTCGAAAGATGACAATTTTCTTATTAGTTTCATATAGGAAGATGTCATAAAATCGTCAAATTTAGCTATCCTTGGATCCACTTTACTTCATCAGGCTTTAACGCAGAAACATGGTTGAAATGTTAAATAAATCATAAGACTTCAGACTTCTCCAGGTTTCATCAGTATCTCCACATGTAGTAGGTCTTTAAGAAAATATAAAGGTGTATTCACACCTACTTCGTTTGGTCCTTTTAAAACGGACCAGAGTTCGCTTCCCTGGAAAGTCCGGACTTTTTATCTTCGCCAAGTAGGTCATGTTTTTGCCAGGGTTTGTTTGTTTGTTGGTTAGTTAGCAACATAACTGAAAAAGTTGTGGACGGATTTTGATTAAATTTTCAGGAAATGTCTGAAATGGGACGAGTAACAAATGATTAGATTTTGTGAATGATCCGGATCACTGTCTGGATCCAGGAGTTTTTAAAAAGATTCTTTATCATTGGGAGATAGAGATATTTTCAATATATGTATGTGTAACTCCACAATGAATGGTCAGAGTGCTTGGTAAAAAAATACAAAATAAGTTCCTAACAGGTTCTACAAGATATTGAAGACTGATCTGGATCCTCACAAAATTCTGGATACCATGATCCAGTTCAAAGTCTAGGTATTATTTTTAGTAGATCACAGCATGGGAGACTGAGCTGGCTTGGCGGAGGTCTGCGCTCTCTGAGTGTTTTTCTAGTTTTTAGGTGGAAATACAAACATGCGAACTCTGTTTCGAATCAAACAAGCAGACCCGCTTCCAAACAGACTCTGAGCCAGTTCACTTCTGGTGTGAATATAACCGGCCTCGAGCAGAAACAAACCAAGGAATCTTGCGCCTTTTGTGCTTAATGAACCACCGAAGTGGCTGGAAGTAGCCGAGGTTCACGGGTGGTCAGAGCTAACAGCAGCAGCCATGAGTCATGGACAGACGTGGACCAATGAGGAGACTGAGTGTCTTATTGACATTTGGTCACATGTCCATATTATGAAACTGGTTCCAAATCAGCTTTTCTTGACAGTTAACATTATTTTTGTAAATCTGTTTCTGCAAACATAGAATACAAATTCTGAAAATGATAACTGCACGTAGGACCTCCATATTTGTTTTCATCAACACCAGCCGTGTCTGATTCACCCCGCCCATGACTTTTCTGTCCAATACCTGCGCAGTTCGTCACATGCGTGCTTCTGTTTATGCATTTTGGTTCACTGGCAGAAAGTGTAATGAGAATGCGATCTGACCCAAATGAAAAAAAATAAAGTCCGCATTCAATCTGAATCAAATAAGCGGACCAAAGGACTTTTCAGGTGTGAATACACCTTAAGTTATGTTTTCCCTGATTTTGCTCAGTTCTGTACATTCAACTTTAGAGTAGAATTTTTACTATTTACAAAAGTTTCCATTAAAAATACTGTACCTCTAAAACTATTTACAATCCCTACACCATATTCACCATAAATCTAGCCACATGTGTCCTCTTCGTGACAATGTCATTCCCAAAACCCGATGAATAACAGAATCAGAACCAGACGCCTCAAAGTGACAGGACTTCCATCCAACTACACATTAAACCAAATAATGAACCAGAGCAGCAGCTTCTGTTCAATTCCAGAAAAATCTCACTTTTTACATCGCAGTATTTCCTACAATTTCTACTAAAACTGCATCAAATTTACATTCCTCATTTGGATAAGTCTCCTCTCCTTCACGGGGACAAAATAATGGGGATTTTAAACATATTATTCCTGTTTTTACTAATAGCTCTGTACTCACTCACTGACGTAAACCGACACCAGAATGATACTTTAACCCTTTTATGACGGGTGTAGCGCCAGTGCTTTACAGTATTCAAATGACTATAACCCCTGTGCCGTTCGCACGATTCACAAAATTCAAATGTCATCTGAAAGCTGAGATTCGGAGCTTTCCGATGCTATATAACTTTATGGTAGAAGCCTGCAGTACCTGTGTGTGTGTGTGTGGGGGGGGGGGTTGGAAATGGGCAGAGCAGAAAGCAGACCAGAGCAGGTCAGACAACAACAGGTGGTCAATCAGACACTTATTACTGTTAGCAGCGTTTTAGCTGTGTTTGAGCAGTGAACTCTTGTAAATAATTGTATATAAAAGTGATAGTGCTGTTTTGGAGTGTTCTACTACTGTGTTTAGCTATGTTTTTGTGAAGTTTAGCCAGTTTTTTTGTTTTGTTTTTTCCCCATTTCTATCACTGTTTTCATCTGTATTTTCCAGTTTGGATAGTTCACTGATAGTTGTATTTCAGCTGTAAATATTACATAAAATGTATGCATATTATATATATATATATATATATATATATATATATATATATATATATATATATAGCCAGGGCAGAAAGAGATGCACTGTCTGTAAAAGAAGTAGATGATGGATGTTTTTAGCTCATTCTCAGTGAAATGAAGGGCTCTGTCTATGGAGAGAGGCTAAAAATGACAAGAAATATTAAAAAATAAGAAACTATAACATTAAAACAGAATGATCCAGACAAACAAAAAATGTCTGCGCACATGTAAAATAGATGAAAGTATATTTCTGTGATCTCATAAATTTTCATTATGAACATTTACAGTTGTTTTTCATAATAAATATGATAAAAAATGCATGTTTTTTTTTTTTATTTTTACTGTAACACACTGTTATAAGAATTTATTACATATAATGATAATTAATGGCCAGATATTGACAGTTAAGTTCATCCTGAAAAAAGGTACAAAACAATTGACAAAATAGTGTAATTTTCTGACACATTTATTGCAAAAAACAAAACAAAAAAACATTCAGAAATCTAAGCGGTGTGTTGTAATGGAAGGTGTAAAAGGGTTAATTTGTCAGTGACTGAGCAGACACAGGGTGACAGACCATATTCTTGCGGTAGATAATTACGAGTCAACACCTCTAAGCAGCAGCAGAGACTTTCATAGAGTGAAACTCCACACCTAAACACCCCCCCACACACACAACAAACACAACAAACACACAACCACAAACGCTCAGTGCAACATGAGCTTCCCACGGAAAAAACTAAACTCATTTGTCTGATCTAATGTGTTCTTCATGAAGAGCAAATTTAGAATAAAAAGCAGAACATTAAAGGTGAGTGTGTCGGCAGGACGGTTTAGGTCAAGGCTGACGGACGTCATGATCATCTGTACAGCACCGTCAAAACTTTACCAATCAACCACTAAATATATCAGTTTATCAGTGGAATTACAGCAGATTAACCTTTAAGGCCTGTTCTAGTATTAGTCACACTGCTATCTATAAACACAAAAAATATATACATACTGTTAATATTAACAATATCAACAATATACATATATCTATAAAACCATGTATATCAATAAAACAGTATGTATTACCAGTATGCATATGTATAAAACACTATGTATTAACAGTACATCTATAAAAACAGCATATATCTAAAACAGTACCCTGCTTTAGTGTAAACTGTTTTAGTGAAAAGTGTTCAATCTTCGGCGGACACACCCTTGCGTGCTTCGTCACGTCTGTGTGTTTAATATTCCGATGCTGTTCCTAAATAAATGTACGATGCCCCCTCATGTGCACCCATACGTGGGTAAAAGAACAAAGCTAAGTGTGGATGGGGTGGGGGGCTCCCCCCGTGGCTCAGACAGTTACTATGACACATGAAGTATTGGTGACAGGGTGAGACGGCGGTTACTATGAATAGAGCGCCGACCACCCGCCTCCGCCCGCCGCCGCGCAAACACGCCAGCACACGTCAACACATGCACACGCGACGGGGGGTTGATTGAGAGAGTGTGAAGCCGGGCCGCCGTCGGTCGGGGGGAGAGGGGGGTGTGTCTGACAGCTGTGATTGACAGCCCAAACAGAAACAACACATCAACAGCCCCGAGGCTCAGAGGAGACCCAAATACACCCCAGACACGTCCTCCACACATCTGAAAGACACCACACACACGCACACACACACACACACACACACACACTCACTCTGCTGCTCAGGCGTGTGTCTGATACAAACAAACTATGGTTTTATGTCAAACCTCGACTTCTACAAACCTGAGTCTGAGACGAAACATGAGGACAGAGGAGGTAGGACACATACAGTACTAGTACACACACACATAGTACAAGTACACACATATAACACAAGTACACACTTATAATACAAGTACACACATAGTACAGCTACACACATATAGTACAAGTACACACATATAGTACTAGTACACACATATAGTACAAGTACACACGGTACTAGTACACATATAGTACTAGTACACAAGTATAGTACAAGTACACACAACACAAGTACACACATATAGTACTAGTACACACATAGTACAGCTACACACATATATTACAAGTATAGTACAAATACACACATATAACCCAAGTACATACATATAGTACAAGTACACATACAGTATAACTATACACACACATATAGCACAACTATACACGCATAGTACAAGTACACACAGATAGTACAAGTACACACGTACAGTACAAGTATGCATATAGTACAAGTACACAGATATATTACAACTACACAGATACAGTTCAACTACACACATATAGTACTAGCCTTGCCTTGCCTACTAGTACACGCAGTACAACTACACACATATCATACGTCCTCTTTTTTACCCTAGTACACCAGTAGTAGTAATACCCCGGCAGTAAATGTCATACCACATATAAATACTCGGTCCAGGTACCTGAGGTGCAGTACTGGAGTGTTGTGTCGTGTTCACATCAGCTTCATTCAACCTGATCCTGTTTTACACTGATGACCAGTGACAACGGCCGGGACCGGACGCTCCGACAAACACGGCGTCCAATGAGGGAACCTGGGCGTTGTTCGAC
The DNA here is from genome assembly GCF_902148855.1 of Sphaeramia orbicularis. Lineage (NCBI taxonomy): Eukaryota > Metazoa > Chordata > Actinopteri > Kurtiformes > Apogonidae > Sphaeramia > Sphaeramia orbicularis. The sequence goes on along the minus strand of NC_043974.1, from coordinate 44,089,684 downwards.
CCCCGCAGGCGGAAGGAACCGGAAACAAACACAGAACGGCTCAGACCCACCCACCCCAGAACCCCCAGACTGTAAACATGAGCTGAAGGTCTGGGACGTTCACCCAGAACAGCTGATGGGTTTTACCGCAGAAACACGCCCTCACCATCCACAGAAACACGACTGCACGTCAGCATCAGGTTCTATCGCAGTCAGTACAAGGGGTGTTAGGAAATATCGGTTCTGCAATATATCGCGATATTTCATTTCACGATACTGTATCGATATTAAAAAGTACTGTATCGATATTTTTAGGTATTTATTCAAAAGCTTTGTTTCCTTCGTTTCTCTGCTGTTAAACACTGGTTCCACTGTTGTTGTTAGTGGCCGGTTGATAGGTTTATTATTTTAGATTTTTCTTCCTTTTTTTTTCCTTTTTTCAGACTGAAGTCGCATCACAGTTTAGGACTATATCTGAAGGGGGCCTGGGTCGGATTTGAAAAAAATCTGATTTGTGCTGTTCAAACTGTCTTTAATAGATCGGATACAGGTCACATATGGGGGGGGGGGGGGGGTCGGATTTAGGGCACATTTGAAGAAATCTCTCTCTCTCTCTCTCTCTCTCTGCCATATTCCTAATCCTTAATGCATTTTATCAACTCATATTTATTGCCCCGCCCCTCAAAGGGGAGGTAAGGGGTATTGTTTTTGGTTCGGATTGTTTGTTTAACACTCAAGCAGCAAAACTATTGGTTGAATTCACACCAAATTTGGTTTATACATCGTTAGTGACCCAGAAAAGATGCCATGACATTTTTGGACATGTCGGTCAAAGTTCAAATTTTTTTATGAATTTTTTAAAATCGTTTTTTTCCTCCCATTTACTTATAATGGGCGAAATTTCAAATGTCTATAAAAACAGCAATTTTGTTTCAATTTACTTCAAACTTGGCACATATGTAGAGGCAACTGATATGATGATGTCAGCTGGATCGATGCCAAAATAAGATAAAATACATGCGAGGGGCGGGGCTTGTTGTGTCTGGAACCACTTGTTCTCATATTTTTTTTCCATTTTGTCTGTGTTGCAGCTTGTGGCATAAAATTTTCCAAAAACTTCTCTCTTAAGTTATAGCCTGTTTTTGAAATCCAGAGTCTTTTACCTCCTACGTGTTTTATACTCCCATGATGCATGTGCACCCTCTGTATGTAATGTCCACGCACAAAAAACTGCAATTAAATCATTATACAGCAACTTTTTTTTTTTCCCTTTTTTCTTTCATAAATCTCTCAAACAACTTCAGCCCTGTCCAAAACTACCAAGCACTCAACTAGTTTCAGGATTTTAACCCTTTAAATACCAGTTTAATTATCTGATTTTGAATGATTTTCTACTAAAAAAAAAAAAAGAAAAGATTGATTTCACGGTTCACTTTCTTGTCATTACATGTAGTATATACATGAAATGAAATCAGCACTAAGGACAAGCAATGTACGTCGTAAAAAGCCTATAAAAATTAATCCTATATTAAAATAACAGTGAAACCTGATAATAAATAATGAATAAATAGTGCATAAATACTGCAGTGCAAGATTACATTAGTATTCATAATGTTTCAGTGGTGCTTTAGTTTATTGATAATGCACAAACACCTTCATAATAATTTTTTTCTTTATCATTGATTGATATTTTCCTCAAAAAATGGACAGTTTTAGTAAAAGTCCTGTTTTGTCTGGGTTCTGTGAAGACATAAAGCTGCTTTTTATGAAAGGCTTTTGTTCGTCCTGCCACCGCTCTTTTAATTTGATTACAAAATATGTTACAGGTCGGAAATTTGGTTTGATAAGATACCGATCAATGCAAACTCATTCGGACAAACACACTTCCTTCCCCCGAGTGTAAACAGTTCAGACTCTGTTGGATTCGCTCAAACAGTCGACACCGTTTACCGCATGTTTTGGCCCCAGGTGTCAAACCCGGATCATTTCATTATAGGTGACGTCTCAGGGACATGTTGTTTTGTTTTTTGTCGTTCCCCAGGGGGTGAAAACGCAACGCACACAGATGCCAGACGCCACCGTTCATCTGCTGGAGGTCAAAGGTCACGGTTTGACCTCGGAGGCAGCCGGTGTGGACGTCTCCTACTGTCAGGTTTTACAATATTAGAATAAAAAAAGACAAAGAAAACCAACAGAAATGCACAGTTTAGAAGCAGAAATTAGGGTAATTGTGGTTTAAAAGTGAGAGTGAACAATGGTGTTGAAGTCATTTTAGTTCCACATTCAGACCAATATGATCTAAAGTGGATCAGACCAATAAAATAATGACACAATAATCTAAAAATAATGACAACTACAAAATGTAATCTATGTTCTAGAGTGAAAACAGTTAAATAATATTCTTTAAAAAAGGTGAATAACCTGAACCTGAAATTATTATTATTATTTTTTTAAGTACAATATTCTGCCTCAGTTTATCATTCACACACGTACATTATAACAAAAACACAAAACATTTAATAACAGGCAGAATAGATAACGCTTTACTTTTCTTCACTTTTCTGAATTTTCTTCATTGTTCTGTTAAATTCTTTCCATTTCTTGATTATTTTAATTTTCATCTTTTTTAGTTGGTAATTCTATTTTTTGTGCATTTTTTGGGTTATTTTCTTCACTATTTTCATCATTAATTCTAAACATTTTTATTATAATTAATTATAGTTCATGTTTTTAAAGTTCATCTGCTCGTGTTTTTCATTGTGTTTATTCATTTTCTCCCTTTTCACCATTTTTTTCTTTATTAATTTGGTTAAATTCCACATTTTTCTTGAGACATTACAAGTTGTTCATATTTGTTCATTTTATTCACATTGTTAAAGGATAGTTTGTAAATATTGTGTAATTTGATTTAATTTTCATCTTTCTTAGTTGGTTATTCTATTTTTTGTATTAAAAAATAAATAAATAAATAAATAAATTGGGTTATCTTCTTCTCTATTTTCATCATTATTTCTAAACATTTTTATTATAATTAATTATAGTTCATGTTTTTAAAGTTTATTTGCTCATGTGTTTTTCATTGGTTTTATTCATTTTCTCCCTTTAATCCATTTTTTTCTTTATTAATTTGGTTAAATTCCACATATTTTTCTTAAAACATTGCAGGTTGTTCATATTCATTCATTCATTCATTTTCTGAACCCGCTTTATCCTCACTAGGGTCACGGGGGTCGCTTGGAGCCTATCCCAGCTTACATAGGGGCGTTGTTCATATTTGTTCACTTAATTCACATTTGTTGCTTAAGGATAATTTGCAAATATGAACATTTTCATGTAATTTGACTTTTTTACATTAAAACAAAGAAACATTTATAGGTCACTGTTATTATTTTACTGGTTCTGATCCACTTCAGATCAAATTGGTCTGAATGTGGAACCTAAACTAACATGAGTTATTGTTAAAACCGCTTTTTTTTTTTAAGAAAATTCAGTTTTTTAAGATTATTCACATCTTTTTTCACATAATTTAAAGGGGTTTTTTTGCACTAAAACAAAGAAAAACATTTGTATTTGTCATTATCTATAGACTATTGTGTTCTTATTTTACTGGTTCTGATCCACTTTAGATCATATTGGCCTGAATGTGGAACCTGAACTGAACTGATTTTAACATCATTTATTGTTAATATCTTCAGCGTCATTTTTCTTCCCCTGGGCCGAACCGGACCCTTTGGCGGCCGGTTTTGGTCCATGGGCCGTATGTTTGACCCCCCTGGTCTAATAACTGATTGGTTTGAGCTCCAGCAGAATTCATCTGCACCTAATTAGAGGGTTTTCACACTTTCAGGTCAGCGTGGGCCTGAACCCTGGAAATGTGACGTCGTGTGTATGGATGTGTGTTCACAGCGACACACAACGCCTGGGGGCGGGGCTGGGGGCGGGGCTGACAAACCGCCCGCCGAAGGAGAGGACGGGGATTAGGACTAGAAGAGGTGTCTGGTTTCCCCACCCGAGGGCTGATGGCAGATACGGCAGCTCATGAAGTGGCAGAACACCTCATTATCAGCTCGGCGCTCTGTCACCGCCGACGCTGACCTCGTCACCACGGGTGGACCGGACTCATTAATCCACCACCACGCAGGGAATGACGTAGCTGAGGTGAGATGACAGGGGGTGGTACCGGACCAAGTTAGTAGAACTACCCTACTGTAATCTGCTCCGGTCTGGGTTAACAGTCCCAGTCTGGGTTAACAGTTCCAGTCTGGGTTAACGATTTCAGTCTAGGTTTCGTTTCCAGTCTGGATCAACAGTTCCGGTCTGGATCAACAGTTCCAGTATGGGATAATGGTTAGGCCTAGGATAACAGTTCCAGTCTAGGTTAATGGTTCGAGTCTGGGTTAACAGTTCGGGCATGGGTTAACAGTTCTGGTCTTGGTTAACGATTCCAGTCTGGGTTAACGGTTCGGGTCTGGGTCAACAGTTCCAGTATGGGATAATGGTTCCAGCATGGGATAACGGTTCCAGTATGGGAAAACGGTTACGCCCGGAATAACAGTTCCAGTCTAGGTTAACAGTTCCAGTCTGGGTTAATGGTTAGGCCTGGGTTAACGGTTCCACTCTAGGTCAACAGTTCCAGTCTGGGATAACAGTTCCAGTCTGGGATAACGGTTCCAGTATGGGATAACGGTTCCAGTATGGGATAACGGTTCCAGTCTGGGTCAACGGTTCCAGTATGGGATAACGGTTCCAGTCTGGGATAATGGTCCCAGTCTGGGATAACGGTCCCAGTCTGGGTTAACGGTTCCAGTCTGGGTTAACGGTTCCAGTCTGGGTTAACGGTTCCAGTCTGGGATAACGGTTAGGCCTGGGTCAACGATTAAATAAAGAGAAAAAACTCATGTGTGAACTGCTGCTAAAGCAGAACTGTGTCTTTATGGGTTAAAGTCTTGTCCAGACTAGGCCTGGATGTCACTGTTAATCAGGTTGGGTTTTCATCAAAGACGAGGGGAAACTTTTTAGTTGCTAATCACATATTAGTTAAATTCAGACTCAATAAAACAAGTACTGCTCACACACGGCATGAAATGGACTTTACTGGTTATGGTCCACGTGTAAGAGGCGTTGGTATTAACAGATCCGCAAAACCATCTCTGTTCTGTTAAATAAGGTTGGTGTTGGACCCGATACTGACTCACATTATAAGATCATCTGCAGCCGATCAATTATCAAGCGTTAGATCAGGAAAAACATAGCGGAGACAGTCGAATACGGACTCGAGTCGCTTCACGAATATAATGAATTTAAAACCTGCCTTTCAGATCCAACTGCACAGATTATTTTTCAGAAACAAGACGCTTAGATTCAACCGATCGGACAGAAACGAAAATAACAACCCCTCTATTCCAGCCAATTACCCGCTCTCTGTCAAAAAGCTTATTGATCTTCGTCAGATCCCGATGAGTACGGCGAGTAATGGGCCGCTGTTGTCAAATTAACTTGTTAAAAGGACTTTGGAGGAGCCGTTCACAGCCAAAAAATCAAAGTGAGATTGAGACACAGAGCTCCTTGTTAGAGTTACCTGTGTGTGACGTGCATTAAAAAACCTCTTCAAGACCAGACAGAGAAAAATGGGTGGAAACAACATGTCTAGCCAAAGCCAGCGAAGGCAGGAATGAGTGTGTGTGGAGACGACTTCAGTCTGAGGTGAGAGAAATGTGGAAATCTGAGTCCGATGGCAGCCAATAGAACAGAAGAACCAGTGTCCCTGTACGTCAGCCTCATGTTCTATCAAGAATCAATAAGCAGTTGAATGTGTGAGGCTGTCAGGTTCTGTCTCTATGTTCCAGTCCTGTGGTCTGGATGCACATCGATCTAACAATAGAAGTGGGCGGGACTTTCACTGGAGGAGAACTCAACTAATTCAATCAACGTCCATATATGACTTCTATCAGTGATCAATAGGAACTAGACTGACATCTGGAACCATTTACATGTTACAAAACATCCAAATGTGGACCATTAGAAGTAAAAGGTTACTTCAAAAAGTCAATAAAAAATCCAAAAAGTCTCAATTTCTCAAAAATGTGAACACTTTGCAGACATTGTCCCACGGAAGATACATATGAAATTTGAAATGAATCTGATCGGTAGTTTTCGACAGAGAAGGTGTCGGAAGAAATTGCCTTCAAGGTCATTCAAGGTCAAAGGTCATAAACCCAAATGAAAGTCCATATATGATTTCCTATCAGTGATCAATAGGAATTATATTGATATCTGTAACCATTTACAATTTATAAACCATCAAAATATGGACCATCAGAAGGAAATGCAAATTTTTAATATTTCAAAAATTCGTAAAAAATTTCAAAATCTAAATTTCTCAAAAACGTCAACAAACTTTGTAGATGTTATCTCAAGGAAGCTACATAAAAAATTATAAATGAATCTGACTAGCAGTTTCAGAGACAAAGAACATCGGTGACCTTGAGTTTGGCCGTTCAAGGTCACTCAAGGTCAAAGGTCATGGACCCAAATTAAAGTCCATATATGACTTCTATCAGTGCTCAATAGGAAGTATATTGACATATCTGATAATTTCCGTGTTATGAACCATCAAAATATGAACCATTATCAGTAAAGGCACATGTTTAATATTTTTAAAAATGTTCAAAAATCTAAAGTTCTCAAAACTGCGAACAAATTTTATCGACATTGTCCCAACGAAGCTACATAAAAAAATCTGAAATTAATCCAACCAGTAGTTTCAGAGAAGAATGTTGACATGTAGAAATTGGTGACCTTAAGTTGGACCATTCAAGGTCAAAGGTCATGGACCCAAATGAAGGTCCATATATGACTTCTATCAGTGATCAATAGGAACTATATTTATATCTGTAACCATTTACATGTTATAAACCATCACAATATGGACAATGATAAGTGAAGGAAAGATTGGTCAAAAATTCAAAAAATCTAAATTTGTTAAAACTGTGAACAAATTTTGTAGACATTATCCCAAGGAAGATGCATAACAATTTTAAAATGAATCTGACCAGTGGTTTCAGAGAAGAAGATTGTTGAAATGTATAAATTAGTGACCTTGAGTTTGATCCTTCAAGGTCACTCAAGGTCAAAGGTCACGGACCCAAACGAAAGTCCATATATGACTTCCTATCAGTGATCAATAGGAACTATACTGATATCTCTAATCATTTCCATGTTATAAACCATTAAAATATGAACCATGATAATTAAAGCCAAAATTCATTGAAAATTCAAAAATCTAAATTTCTCAGAAAGACCAGACAAAGAAAAACGGGTGGAAATAACACGTCTCACCAAAGCCATCGCAGGCTGAATGAGTGTGTGTGGAGACGACTTGAGTCTAAGGTGAAAGAAAAGTGGAAACCTGAGCCCGCTGGCAGCCAATAGAAAAATACCTGCATACTGATGTAACAGCGCCGGCGCACACGGTTACGGCGGCTCCAAAAACACACAGCGAGCACAAACATCGGGCCGTTTCCGTGGACACACAGCGACTTCCTCAGCAGCGCCGGGCCGGACTGTGTGTGGCCGGCGCTGTTGAGCATTAACGCACACGTCTTTCAAGCACATATTTAATCACGGAGAAAAACTGCAGCGGAGACGGCGGCCAAGTTTGGGCACTGGAGTCGGATCCTAAATCAACCCTGGACGAGGGTTTTAAAGAGGACGAGGAGACAACGGGGAGAGTGGAAACAACAGAAGAAAGAAAGAAAGAGTCTGAGGAGGAGGAGGACACAATGGATGGATGTGGTTTTAGTCGTTCTAGGGTTAAAGGTCGAACTGAAAACAGGAGGAAAACGCTGTAGAACCACAACCATATGACTAAAATAAACCAAGACTCACATCCATTTAACCCTTAAACACAAAAACATCCACTGTCAACCTAAACCACCTGCTGATCTAAACTGTTTAATACCTGTTGATCCACTAATTCTATCAATACATGTCAATAATGAGTGAAAAATGCAGTTATTTATCTTTTTATGGTCATGTTTCATTCATGATGGAACACAGAAAACATGTTTAAACTGCGAAAATGGATCATTTTAAGGAAAAATGGGGCCGAAAAGTACAAAACGCCTGTAAAATAAGGAAAAAAGGAACCCACAAAAAAAAAAAAAAAATTAAAATGTGGTATAAAAGTGAACAAATACTTACGAAACAATGAACTCTGCTCATTTTTCAAATATATTGTTCATTTTCTCCTCATTTTATAACATCCAGAACCCGCATTTATTCTTTTAACTTTAAAACCCTAAACCATCTACTGCTGTTTAATACCTATTGATCCACTAATCCTATCAATTAATGTTAATAAACAGTGTAAAATACAGTTATTCATCTACTCATGGTCATGTTTCATTCATGATGGAACATAGAAAACATGTTTAAACTGAGAAAATGGATCATTTTAATGAAAAGTGGGGCTGAAAAGTACAAAACGCCTGTAAAGTGAAGAAAAAATGAACCCCCAAAAAAACTTGAAATGTGGGATAAAAATGAACAAATACTTACAAAACAATGAACCCTGCTCATTTTTCAAGTATATTGTTCATTTTCTCCTCATTTTACAACATCCAGAACCTGCATTTAGTCTGTTAACTTTAAAACCCTAAACCATCTACAGCTGTTTAATACCTATTGATCCACTAATCTGATCAATTCAAGTCAATAATTGGTGTAAAATACAGTTCTTCATCTTTTCATGGTCATCAGATATGACCCATTTGGACGTTCAGAGGCTCTGTAGTTACCGTGGAAACACCATCATCTTCTTCAACATTGATTCACCAGTAAAACCCATGGAGTTGGATCAATGACAGTGAATGGACACACTGGGTTTTTTGATTATCTATCTATCTATATATATATATATATGTATATATATATATATATATATATATATATATATATATATATATATATATAAAATAGTAAATAAAATTAACAAAACATTTCAAAAACAGTAACATGAAAAAATAAGCAAAAAATTTATGAAGTAAAAAATGAATAAAATAAGCAAGAAAATAAACTTTTTTTTTAAATTTACAAAAAATAGGACTAATAAAAAACAACAACAAACAAAGCTACAAATTGAATGAAGTTGAAGAAAAAATAAAAAAAAACTCAGAGTTTGATCAATGACAGCAATAAATAGTCAGAACGACCAAATTCTTCTACTTTTCTTATGCAGTAAAACGTCATATTTAGGTTTAGACTAAGAATAATATTAACATCTCTAGAAATATGTAGATAAAAACACACACCTAGTGCATAAACATTTGCATTTGTACAGGCTTCTTCATAAACCACCTGCTTAGGCCTGTCTCTGTTATTACATAATCATTACTGTGTATAATTGTGTATACAATTATGTGGAACAATCGTGATTTCTTTTCCTCGGGCATAATCACGTTTTTTCTAATGTTTTACTTTGGTTTAATTTTCCACTGATGGGTTTTGTTTACGTTGCATCATATCAGTTCAATTTACTTCTTCATTATGTTTTTTTGTCGTCATTGTACGTGGTTTATTTGGGTTTCGTACCTTGGTTGAATATTTCAGTGTCATGTCTGATGTATTTATTATCATTTTTGTTCATTTTCTCTGTGACTTTATTCATTTTCTTCCACCTTACATTTATTTTTGTCCAGTTTCTTATTCATTTTCCATCTTGTATTCAGTTATTGTTAATTTTCCTGATTTGCCACTGTCCCTTTTTGTCAAGATGGTCAGCAATTTTGGATATGTTTATTAATTATATTGTTTATTTTATTAATTTCTTGTTCATTTTTGTAATTTTTGCTTCAAATTCTTTATTATTGCCATCTAAACCAGTCTAATAGTCCGAGACCAGCGTATGTCAGGAATAATTTAATAAAACAACAGACCGATGAGACCAACTCTGCAGCGCTAAGCTAGCAGCACTAAGCTAACAGCACTAAGCTAACAGCACCAAGCTAATATTAAGCAGATCCAACAGTACAAGGATTATTCATCTACTGAACGAGACAAAGAGCCAAAATAAATGTCATGCATTTTTGTTTGCTGGATTATTTTATTCATTTTTTGTCTATTTTTCAGCATGATATCATGAAATATACACGCCACTTTTAATTGGTATGTTGTCTGTACGCATTATTAGCTTTCCGTGCGTATGTTCATGCCGTGTCAAATACCACACACTCAGGGTTAGGGTTATGTTAACCGGCGATCTTGGTGTAAATTGACACGTGATCAAATAGCGTTGAATAACACGTGAAAGGACAAAAATGCATATGTATAGCACGCCAAATGCCATAAGAACTGACGTGACATACAACGTGATTTTATGAGATCAGTCTCCTATTTTTTATAATTTCAGTTCATTTTCATTGGGTTTTTTTCTTTATTATCTACTTAAATGGTCAAATGTATAAACCAGTCTCACAGTCTGAGACCAGCGTATGTCAGGAATAATTTAATAAAAACAACGATCCAATGAAACCAACTTTGCAGCGCTAAGCTAACAGCGCCAAGCTAACACTAAATAGATCCAACAGTACAAGGATTATTTCAATGGATAGAGGGCTGGTGGCGGCCCCCAGTGGTGGGTGAGGGCGGGGCTCGGCCTTAGCGTGCAGATCTGGGTGGGTCGCGTCAGTCGGCGCTGGCGAGCGTCTACATGCACATCAACACACAAAGCAGCAGCAGCAGCAGCTCCATCTGTCTTTGACATGGGAGAGCTTAATGACAGAGGCAGAAAAGCCAAAGAAAAGGCCTCCCCCCTGTCCTCCCCCTCGACCGCATCAACGCTCCATATGGACGGACTTTTTAAGACTGGGCCTGGCTCGCTATCAGTGCACACATCTCAGACGTCCGCTGGTATGGCGGCGTACACGTTAACGGTTGTATTCTGGCGCTGGGGCTGGAACTTACTGAGCAAATACACTGTGTACTCCGTTACTACAGCACCTATTATATGTCCTGGAAGTTCAGCGAACACCAAGTAATGAAATTTCCAGTGTGTAGTTTGGAGCCGAGCTGAAGCGTCTGGAAACACACAACGCGCACACACACACACACACACACACACACACATAGACACACATAGACACACACACACGCAGTCCCTGGATGCTTGTTCTATCTTTAATGAAGTCTCTTTGTGAATGTGTTTCCTGTGGACTATCTGCCACCTGGCTCCATTCAGGCCTCATATAACCACGTCCTACACCAATACACGAACTCACATCCGAAAAAACGAACCAAGACTTCAATGTCACTTAACGGGACGAGCAACAAATGAGTATAAAGATGATGAAGTAATGCACGGATTGAACGTGAAAGTAAAGTTTACATAGTTTTAATGTATCGAAGCAGGATCAGATAATAAAGCTAGAGCCAGAACAACATGGGATTTTTGGAGCTGATGTTGAAACAGATATTGGGGGCTAAAAGAAGCAGATATCCTATATATCGGCTGATATATAAGAACACTGATATACACTAGGGATGAAACGATATGAAAATTTCATATCAGGATTATTGCGACCAAAATTATCACGGTTATCATTATTATAGCGGTATTGTTGAAATTGTGCTCAAAATGTTCAAAAAGTACTGATACACACACTGAAATAAATTAACCAAGTTGTATTTAAAAAAAAATAAAAAATAAAAAATAAATAATAATAATAATAATAATAATTGGCACAATGTATTTTCTCTTGGCAGAAACATTCAAGTATTAACCCTTAGTGGTCTGAGCCTTTTTTGTCTGTTTTTCAGTCCTTTTGATTTTGCCTTTATATACTATATAAACAAATGTTTACTATGCTCATGTTTGGTATCTGTTTTTTCAGCACAACTTCATCTATATCATCTGTCTATTATTTTTTTCACTTTAACCCACTATATCAACACAAAAGGCCAGAAAACACAAAAAAAATATAAAATCCGATTTGAAAAATGTATATAATTTATTGCATAAATAACACAAAGATGTTTAACAAACCTTTTCAAAGACTTTAAAAGTGAATATTGGTTCCAAATATTAGGTATATAAAATTAAAATTGTAATAAATTAAAACTATGCTCAAATATTTGACATAAAAGCAGATCTTTACATAGGCGTTTTCTCCGGAAAAGTGCGGTAATCAAACATAGTTATCACGATAATTAGAATTCAAACGGTAATACTAACCGTCTGTGATTTTACCACGGTTTATCGTTATACCGGTAATCGTTACATCCCTAATATACACAGGATATAATAGTCTTATATTAGATAATGGTGTGCATGTGAATAAACACTAGGGCTGCATGACTCTGGCAAAATGTGAATGACGATTTTTTTGCTTAGAATTGAGATCACTACTCTCCGGCACGATTTTTTTCGCACAACTTTTTTGCGCAGCTGTCAAGGAAAATGGGTTCTTTTAACCTCTGATTCGCATCTTTCATATCACTCCACATGTACTCCAGTCACTTATGGTCCCGGTTGCTAAGTGACGTCAGCTGATCTGTTAAAGTTTGTATCGCAAAAAAACTTCCCGGCCGGCACAATGGAATTATTTTTAATATAACATTTTTGGAGAGGGCAAGGCTTTTGATTCTTGGTTAAAGGCGGAGTTATCCTCACCGGCGAAGAAAAGAAAAGGAGAAGAAGAACAGCAGCACAGAAGTCAGAAGTGAAAGTGAAAAGACACTTGGATGTGGACGACAGAAAAGAAGACCGACATGAGATTAACACCGACCAATGTGAACCTTTATCGAGCACGAGTTCAGGTGGGTCGCGATCTTTTAACAATTAATCGTGCAGCCCTGATAAACAAAGATTTATGCAACTGTTAATCTCACAAAGCTAATTTACACAACTTTAAAACGCTGTATAATAGTCTAATATTAGACAAATATGTGACCCGTGGAACCAAAGGTTGTAGATGTGGTCGTTTTTCTGCTGGAGAAAGATGTGAGTCTATTCTAACTGGTCGGACTCTAATTAAAGCCACTGGAAATGTAAAAATAATCATGTAACCATGTCTCGTTGGTGTTTATGGTTAAATTTAGGTTTTATACTTAAGATTCTGGGTGTGAATTTACTGGAGATTTGTGCAATTAATAAACCAAACTACAAAGCAAAAAGTCAAGCCAAAAGTGTCAAATAAAGGATGATATAATGTTTGGAGCCAATAAATCAACCGACACTCCACCCATTAAAGAATCTGACCATGAACACACATCATACACGTCTTAAATGGACTATTTTCACTTAGTTGTACACTAACTCAAAGTAATAAATATCTAAATAAATCAGAAAATCTATCAGGCTTTGTCTCATTTTCCCTTAAAGTCAGAATTTCCGATACAGAAGCCTAAAATCAACCAACAGCCACCACTTCCCCAAACTTCACATAATCAAAATTAGCTTTATTGGTCACATTTGTGCAAATAAACAAAGAATTTGACCCCGGCTTAACCTTTGCAGTCACATGTTATAGAATAAATACATGCACAAAATCACAGAATAAGAACAATTTACAAAACTGTACAAATACTGGCAAACCTACGGAAGAGGATTAGGGCCACTGGGAAAAAAAATAAAGGTCCGATATATTTTATTATTATTGTTATTATTATTATTATTATTATTATTATCATCATTATTATTATTATGAGAAAAAGTCAGAATTCCGAGATTAAAGCCAGAATTCTGAGAAAAAGACAGAATTCTAAGTTTAAAGTCAAAATTCTGAGATTAAAGCCAGAATTCTGAGAAAAAAAAAATCTGAATTCTGAGAAAAAAAGTCAAAATTATGAGTTTAAAGTCAGAATTTTGAGATAAATCCAGAATTCTGAGTTAAAGTCAGAATTCTGAGGAACAAAGTCAAAATTTTGAAAAAAAAAAAAAAAAAGTCAGAATTCTGAGTTTAAAGTCAGAATTCTGTGTGTTAAGTCAGAATTCTGAGATTAAAGTCAAAATTTTTACTTTTTACTCAGAATAGTTATAAAAAATATGCATTGGACCTTAATTTTTTTCTTACAGTGGCCCTAATCCTCGTCCGTAAAAACCAAACTGGAAACAGTAAAATAGTGCAGGTATAAAAAACAACAGTGCAGTAAACACAGACAATAGCAGCCTAATTACATGTGTTGTATTGATACTGATGGTGAGGAAACGTCCCATTGAAAGTTTCCTCAACTGCTGGGTCATGACTCAAAAGTGGGTCGCAGACTTCTTCTAAATAGGTCACAGTGTGCGGTCAAGAAAAAAAAAAACGCTGAGTGTTTAGTAATCTGATGGGGTACTTTTATTTTGACAGAAGTGTGTGAAAGATGTGTGGTCGCCATGGAAACACAGACATTTGATTGACTGGGATTGAAACTCTGACTGATAACACAATAGAACATTAATAAACCATCAAAGAAACGCATCAACACAGACTCACTGAGGTAAATTTAACAAACTGAGCCCCTTCTATTGGCCTTCGATTCCGTGTGCGACCTCATCTCATTTGCGATGTTGACTCATTTTATTCCCAGACTGATGAGCTGTGAATGCTGAGATAATGAAAAGTGTACATAACAAAGGTCACTGTGACACAGTTAACCCTTTAACCCCTGAATGTGCGTCTGTTTGAGGTTCATTAAAGCTGCTGTGAGTATGTGCTCGTGTTTCTTTTCTTCAGTGGTTTGGTTTCACTGTGTGTTTTAGGGTCAAAACAGGTGGAAGAACAGAAAAAAACAAAGAGAGGAACTGAAGTTTGACAGGTTTGGACTAAATAAGGCACTAGAATGAACATCAGTAAGAGATTTAGGATGTTGAACATCAACTGTGAACTGGAACACACTGAACAACAACAAGGATTTGAATTTGGGCCCAGGAGTTTTAATTTTGGGCACTTCTGTCCAGCTGTTTTTTGACACCTGGTTGAACTTCATAAAGCAGTTACACGGACAAAAAAAGAATAAAATAAGCAGCAAAATGAACAAAAACAGCCAAAGTGATCTATGAAATGAACAAAAATTAATAATAAACCAACAAAATAATAAGTAACGAACAAAATATGTCACAAACTGAACAAAATTGAAGAAAAAATAATAAAATAAAAACAAAATGTAGAAACAAAAACGAAATAAGCAACTAAATGAACAAAAAACAGAAAAAGTGATCAATGAAATGAAGAAAAATTAATAATAAACCAACAATATAGTAAGTAACATAAACAAAAAAACCACAAACTGAACCAAATTGAAGAAAAAAAATTCTAAAATAAAAAAGAAAATGTAGAAAAATAAACAAAATAAGCAACTAAATGACCAAAAACAAATAAATTTACAAAATAATAAATAAGATTAGATTACATAGAACTTTACTGATCCTTTGGGCACAGCCCTCGAGAAATTGAGGAAAAATATAATAATTGGAAAAAATATGCAAAAAATGAATTAAAATTAAAATTAAAAACAAGTATTTGAATTTTGTCCCAGTGGTTTTAGTTTTGGCTCTTTTTTTCTAAATCAGTCCAACTGCATTTTGGCACCTCTTTAACTCCATAAGGAGTTCCATGGTCAAAACTCGGTAAAAACACAGTAAAAAAAAATAAAGTTCACCCCCCACAAGGGGTGGGGGGTGAACTGAGCATGCTCAGATGTCTATGGAAAGAACAAGGTCTATTCTATCAACACAATTAGAAATTTTTCCTATTGAGCAAACTGTGGAATGTATATAAATATTTAAAATAAATCCTACATTCAGAACACTCACCACAGACACGTCAGGGGTTAAAGGGTTAATATGTTCACCAGCTGATTTTTAGCTTACCGGCCGACAGGCCGTAAGCTATTGTCGTCATGCGGCATCCGTCATCGTCGTTGTCTGTCGTCCGTCGTCCGTTACAAAAATTTCAATCGTCTTCTCTGAAACTACAATTCCGATTGACTTCAAACTTGGTATACAGCTTCTGTATGATGATGTCAACAAAAGTTAGTGAAATTATTTGGATCCAGATCTGATTCTGGATTTGGTGCGACTTTGAAAAATTTTCCCATTATAACAGATAGGAAGTGGATTGATCCAATAAATCAGTATCAATAATGTCAAGTTGGAATTTGAATTTTTTACAGATCTGATTGGAATATGACCAAAACATGGGCTATTTCTGTAATAGAATAAATACACAGAACTTGGTGAGAATAAATGACATCTGGATACATTTCCCAAAGCTTTTAATTTGGCCGGTAAGCTATAGGGCCATTGGTCCTATTTTTTTTTACTTCTGTGAAAGTGGCTGATGGGAAAACCGTCTTTTTGGGACTTCCCATCCATGTTTGTCTTGACTCCATCATGTGTTTGTGCGTGTGCTTCAGAACATAACTGCTGTCAAACAAACACCGCTGACTCATTTTCATTCAGCCTCAGTAACATTTACCCAAATGTTCTGGATTAATAAAATGTCGTGTGTCAGGTACGTACATCTAAAGCTGATGACGGACGGAAAATCACTGCCTCTTTTTCTACTTCTTATTCCTGTCGGGAGCTGCACATGCTCAGTAGGCTTTAGGCGTTCAGAAGAAAAGAGTAGGAGATACGAAGGATAGGATTACTTCCTGTTTTCCTGGAAATGTGACCGGTATGTGTTTATTTCTTCATAATCCATATTTATTTACATTGTTAGTGTATTCCCTCACACGTCTTCATTCCTTAAATATGTCTTAGTTTAGTTATGTATTGACATTGCGAGGACGCCAAAACCCCGTGGACTGTCCTTTAATTCAATTACACCTGCTACGCCTCAGAGACCAGGCTTAGGTGCATGTTGGGTTCAAGTATTCTCCAATAAAAACACTACATCATGCCACATCTGGACCACATTAGCACTGTATCTTTGTAGAAAAATCAGCTGGAAATACTCCATGAGATAAAAATAACCATCCACAGACCTGAAATACACCAAACACATCCACTACAGACCGTTCGACCCAAGTCAAGTCAGCGTCCATAGTTTTGATGCTCGACACATTCAGGTAAATTAATTTGGTTTTGGTGGAACCATTAAAACGCTTCATGTTTATATCATAAGGATAGTTTCCAGAGGCTGCAGTGACAGTCGGAAACCAGGAAACCAGAAGAACATCGGCTAAAAAACCTCAACAAAACCAAATGTCGGAAAACAGAACACAACTCGAACAACCAGCCCTTAAATGGACAAATGCATAAACCAGTTTTTCAGTCTGAGACCAACATATGTCAGGAATAATTTAATAAAAAAGACCAATGCAGCACTAAGCTAACAGCGCTAAGCTAACACTAAGCACATCCAACAGTAAATCCAAAGAAGAACAAAAATAAGTTCAGTTTGTTCATTTTCTCCTTGATTTCATTTGTTTTCTTTCTCATTATGGTCATTTTTGTTTAGTTTCTTGTTCATTTTCTATTGTGTTCATTTTTTGCCATTGTGCATTTTTGTTAATAATGGTCAGGATTTTTTTTGCATTTTAAATTTGATTTTATAAATTTCTTGTTTATTTTTTCCATAATTTTCAATTTTTTTTATTGTTTATCCCCATATTTTGGAGACAATTAAATTGTCTAACAGTCCCAGACCAACATATGTCAGGAATAATTTAATAAAACAGACCAAAAAGACAAACTCTGCAGTGCTAAGCTAACAGCGCTAAGCTAACACTAAGCCCATCCACCAGTAAAATGATCATTTACTGATAACTCACTGAATGACAAAAAGAATTTTTTTTTTTTTGCAATTTTTGTTCATTTTCTCCTTGATTTTATCCATTTTCTTTCTTATTATGGTTATTTTTGTTCAGTTTCTTGCTCATTTTCGATTGTGATCATTTTTTGCCATTGTGCATTTTTGTTAATAATGGTCAGGACTTTTTTTTTCATTTCTTGTCTGTTTTTCTTAACCTTCAGTGTTTTCTTTAATTGTTTATTATCTCCATAGTTTGGAGCTAATTAAATGGTCAAATGTATAAACCAGTCTAACAGTCTGAAACCAGCGTATGACCAGACCAGACCAATGAAATCAACTTTGCAGAGCTAAGCTAACCACGCTAAGCCAACACAAAGCAGATCCAACAGTACAAGGATTATTTATCTACTGAACGAGACAAAGAAGAGTAAAAATAAAGGTCATATTATGAAACAATTACTCTGAATTAACTGTTTTCTGATCATAATTTGCTATTGGGTCAAAACACGGTATTCAAAATCTCTCTGACAGGACATTTTAGAGACAATGTAACAGATTAGTGTTGCTAAATGACCCACATTTTTACTTTTAAATTCATTTTTGCTTTAGTTGGACCATAAGGGATTATGCAAAACAAGGAGCTACTTTATGTTGAAATAAATGTTGGAATGGTGATCACTTAAAGTTTGCATAAAGTTCATTAGTTTATGTTACATTGAAATAATTCCCACTGTAAACAAATGGACCAGTATTTAACAGGTTAATTTCAATAATTCAGCCTGGAATTATTCTGCTGAAGATCCAAAAGGACAGGTATGATAGATGGATGTTTGAGGCAAATATTCAAGAGTGGGCTTGCTGCATTCAAGCAGACGAATCACAGACAGTAGATCTGCACAGGACTGCATTATCACACCTCAGGTAGGTGAGAAGGAAAGTCAGCACAGAAACGTCCTCACTTAGACAGAAACCTACCAAACATGGCCAAAAAACAACACTCTGGCTTGTGTGGGGGTGAAATTTCCGTTTTAATTCGCGCTCTCCGCCCACAGCTGTGGCAAAAAACCAACTTCTTTTTTTGTTCTGTTCTAAAATAAACTTGAATTAAAAGGAGGAAATTTGCAGCTGTCAATAAGTAGTTACTAAGTAGAGAAAAAAACAAAAACATATGAACAGATCTGAACTTGCAGATGAATCCAACACCATCCAGTGTGGTTAACCCTATAAGGACTAGCATTATAAACAGGTCGCCGAGATTTATTTATGTTGTTTTTGCAATGAAATTGTCAGAAAATGTCTTTTTTGTCAATACTTTTGGAGCTTTTTTTTTCAGGAAGAACTTAACTTTCAATATCTGGCCATTAATTATCATTATCATATGTAATAAATGCTTAAAACAGTGCGATATGGTAAAAACTAAAAAAAAAACCCAACATACTTTAATTTTTTTTCATATTTATGATGAAAAACTGTAAATGTTCAGAATGTAACTTTGTGAATAATGGAAATAAACTCACAACTATTTTACATGTGCTCAAACATGTTAGTTTGTCCATGCTCATCTTATTTTTAGTTCTTTCTAGTCATTTTTATCCTGTGTAATAATAGTCTGCATTCACTTTCTGTCTAGTTGTAGACAGAGCCCCTCATTTCACTGACAAAAACATCCATCATCTGATTTAAATACAGACACTTAATAATAAAAATATATACATATATTCATGTTAGAGCTGCAACTGATTAATCGACTCAAAGTGATCCAAAAAAATCATTCAACCACAATTCTCCTGAATCAAAGCTTTATTTCCTTCATTTCTCTGCTGTTAAACATTGGTTCCACTGTTATGTTTCACACGGACGCTTATTGTGACGCACAAAGAAGCTTCAATTCAGGAAAACTGCAATAGAACATCTCCCTTCAATCAAGTCGAGTCAATTAATCGAATCGGGAATTTTTGCATTGGCTTCAAGCACCTAATCGATTAATCGGTTGCAGCTCTAATTTATACAATATTTACAGATGAAATACAACTATCAATGAACAACAGTAACCAGAAAAATACAGATAAAAACAGTGAAACCTGACAAAAACACAGTAAAACACACTAGTAGAACACTCCAAAACAGCACTGTCACTAATATATACAATTATTTACAAGAATCACCACTAAAACCTTGCTAAAACGCTGCTACAATCAATAAAAAACCTTCCATCTCTCTCTCTCTCTCACCGACTGCACTCTGCCGCTCTCTGCTCCGCCCACTTCCACCCCACCCCCTCAGCCAATGCAGACCTCTACCTAATTTCAGTTTCCAGGTGCCGTTTAAATTTTTTCAACAGCGTAAACGGTTCAGGAATCATATAATTTAAATGACGGTGAATGAAAAAAAAAAAGTGGCGCCGGAGACACAATCGTCCTAAAAGGGTTAAGAGTGCAGCTGAAACATGTTAGTATTGGAGTGGAAGTGCAAATAATCAGGTTACAATCCGAGCACAGCGGTGACAAATCAGACCAATAACATCTGAACACAAACCCCTTGAAAACAACTCGCTGATTGCAAACCTCGCATTAGCAATTCAAAGAGATGCAAAGTGAGGAGCGGTCGCCAAAATTAGACGTTTCGGATAAAAAGAAATATGGATGGTCGGGGAGTGACGGGTTCGAGCGCCACATGCAGCGAGTCCGGGGTCGGGGGGTCGAGACGGGTCATGTGACTGGAGGGAGGGGGAGGGAAGAGGGGACGAGCGAGGCAGCCTTGAACCCTGAATGAACTGGCCTTCGCTGCTCGCCGCTCGCCCTCCTCACTCTGCAGAGCTGATGACTCACTGCTGGAGTGAGGAGGGTGGGGATGGGGGGTGGAGGGAATGGGGGGGCTGATGGGGGGGTGGGGGTTTACGTCAACAGCAGACCCCGGAGCAGATACCAAGCGGTTCTGCTGCAGGAAACAATGCCGACGACACCAGCCGCCGGTCAATTCTAGCTGAACTGTGGTGTGAAAACGCAGACGCCGGCCGGTGAAATAAACGGCAGGACGTCGGTCAAAGCCTCGGCTCCTATTGTGTCTTCATTTAATGCTTCGTTTTGGAAGCAGAAGCTGGGATTCTTTCTTCCTGTGTGGGCAATATGACTCTAAAGCAGTTTCCATCCAAGCATATTTAACCCTTTAACTCCTAACGTGTCTGCGGCGATCGCTCTGAATGAATGATTTATTTGAAATATTCATATAAATTCAACCGTTTGTTCAATAAGAAAAGTTTCAAATCGTGTTGATAGAATAGACCTTGTTCTTTCCATGGACATCTGAGCATGCTCAGTTCACCCCACCACCACCACCACCACCGGTGGAAGTGGAATGGGAGGTAAGAGCAGTGAGTGTGACCGACCCACTATAAAAACACCCAGTTTTTTTGTTTTGTTTTTTTTACTCTGTTTTTGTGGTCATTTTTTGTTTTTCCTGTTGTTTCTAGTGTTGTGGTGATTTTACTTTATTTACTGTGTTTTTACTGAGTTCTTACCATGGAACTGTTTTATGGAGTTAAACAGGTGTCAAAAAACAGCTGGACTGATTTAGAAAAAAAAGAGCCCAAAACAAAAACTACTGGGACCACATCCAAATCCTTGTTGCTGATTTTTTTTTTCTTTCTTCTTTTTTTTACTCATTCTAGTCCATTTTTTTGGGTGTATTTTTTCATGTTATTTATTATTTTGTTACTATTCAGGGTTTTTTTTTCCCCATTTAGTTGCATATTTAAGTTTTTTTTCCTACATTTTCTTCTTTTTTATCTTCAGTTTTGTTCAGTTTATGGCATATTTTGTTCATGTTATCTATTATTTTGTTGGTTTATTATTAATTTTGTTAATTTCATTGCTCAATTTGGCTGTTTTTGTTCATTTTGTTGCTTATTTTATTCTTTTTTTGACCATGTAATTACTTTATGTAATTAAACAGGTGCCAAAATGCAGCTGGACTGATTCAGAAAAAAAAGAGCCAAAACAAAACTACTGGGCCTAAATTCAAATATTTGTTGCTTATTTATTCTTTTTTCTTTTTTTTTTAAATTAATTTTAGTCCACTTTTTGAAATATTTTTCATGTTATTTATTATTTTGTAACTATTCAGTTTTGGGTTTTTTATTTAGTTGCTTATTTAATTTTTTTCCCCCTACATTTTGTCTTTTTTTTTTTTTTTTCAAATTTTGTTCAGTTTGTGGCTTATTTTGTTCATGTTCCTTATCATTTTATTGATTTTTCATTTTTGTTCACTTTGGCTGTTTTTGTTCATTTTGTTGCTTATTTTATTCTTTCTTTGTCCATTTAACTGCTTTATGGCGTTCAACCAGGCGTCAAAAAGCAGCTGGACTGATTTATAAAAAAAGCCCAAAAATACACTACCGGGGCCAAACTCAAATCCAGTGTGTTCCAGTTCACAGTTGATGTTCAACATCCTAAATCTCTTACTGATGTACATTGTAAGTGTCTTATTTAGTAAAAACCTGTAAAACAAAATTCCGAGGGTTAACCGAATTTTCAGGAATTGAGCAAAAGAAAATGCATCCGCTGCCGTCATGTGAAAATAGAGTTACTTCATCATCCTCGTCATGTATCACAGTAGAATTTCATCCAATAACACACACAAATATCTGATAAATCTGATGCCATAGTTCTTATTTACTTTTTCCACCTCTTCCAAGCGTAACGACATGCCAGAAATTTTATGTACAAATTTAAATCAGTTGAATGGAAACACACCTACTATCTACTGTATGATAAATAATGTAAAAATATGAAATGTGTTTATGATATTTGCCACTTTAGGGTTTATCTGACTACATTCTGAGTTCAGTACTTCCAAATGTTTCAATGTTTTTGCTGTTCTACTTCATTTAACCCATGCATATATTCATGTATTAGAATTGCTAAAACATTCAACATAGATTTCGGCAAATTTCTGCTGTCATTTTGACCATAAAGCAGAGTTTAATGCAACAAATAACTTTCATGTCCTTGTCATCTTGTTGGAAAAGAACTCAGTCTTCCCTCTTGTTGCATCTGTTGTGGTAGTTTTTTTTTTACTGAGGAAGAAACTCAGATTGTACTCCAAGAAAATTAACCCAAAAAAAGTGCAAAATCAAAGACTAAACTTCTTTTTGTTATTAGTATCAAAGTTTTGAGTTTCTTGCACAAATATGGTAAAATATTGGTAACAGAAAAGAAGCTTTGAATAATATGAAACAGTGCAGCCTCTGAAAACAAACAAAACTGTGGATTTTCTTGGATCGAAACATTCACTCGATATAATCAATAGTCGTTCCAGTTCTTGGTTTCATTTTTCTGCACTTGAAGAAAATAACCAAAAGAAAGCATAAAAATGAAGGACTGGAGCTGGGATTTGTCCATGTTGTTTGTTTATGTCATTTTTAGCCTGTTTCATATTCACATCACTCTCGTTCTGTTGTGGATTTTACATTGTTTTCATCTTGTTGCATCTTGTATGAATCATTTTAACCACTAATCATCATCTGGTTTCATCAACTTTCACTCACGACGACGAATCAGCCAAGAAATAATGACTTTTATTATATTTTTTTCATCCGTATTGATTGCTATGAAAATCTTTACAACATGATAATGTCCTATCCCTACCGATTAAACATTATCAACCTAATTAGAGGTCGTTTTTCATCCAGTTTAATACGGTTTATTGTACCTGAAAGACTCAAACAGCTATAAACCAATTGAAAAGTAGTGAAAAGTCAAGTGTTAATTTGTCAAAAAGACAAGCTGTTAAGTCAAAAATTGGGAAAAACACAAGAAACACACTATCAAATGGTCTATTAACCCTTCAGGGTCTGTGCCTATTTTGGTCGTTTTTGAGTACTTTTGATTTTACCTTCATATACTATATAAAGAAATGTTTACTATACCCATGTTTGGTGTCTTTTTTGATGTAAAACTTCATCTATCTCATCAGCCTATTATTATTTCACTTCAACCTGCAATATCAACATAAAAAGCCAAAAAACACACAAAAAATAAAAAATCTGATTTGAAAAATGTATAATTAATTGCATAAATAACACAAAGATGTTTATCGAACCTTTTCAAAGACTTTAAAAGTGAATATTAATAGGCTGTTGTTTTTGTTTTGTTTGCTTTTTTTCTTTTCTTTTCTTTATTTTTTCATTTTACCTGTTTTGTTTTATGAGTACTTTGCTATTTTGCTTGCTTAATGCCTCTGAAATTTAATATTCAAATGTTCAATGTAACTTAAACATGCACCAAAAAATGATAAATAAATGTTTAAAAAAAAAGAAGTGAATATTGGTTCCAAATATTAGGCATATAAAGTTTAAATTGTAATAAATTAAAACCAAACTCAAATATTTGGCATAAAAGCTTATCTTTACATAGACGTTTTCTCACCCCCTTCATTTTCATGTTTGTTTGCTCCGGTTTCAAACCGTTCTATCTCCGGTTGTATTTGCTCTATCAGCATCAAATAAAAAGTGGGAGAGTGTTTCAAGTCTGCACTTTCGAATGCAATTCTCCTTCTCAGTGTCATGTGATTCAGTCATGGGGCCGTGAC
Organism: Sphaeramia orbicularis; assembly: GCF_902148855.1. Taxonomy (NCBI): domain Eukaryota; kingdom Metazoa; phylum Chordata; class Actinopteri; order Kurtiformes; family Apogonidae; genus Sphaeramia; species Sphaeramia orbicularis. Next base: position 44,065,379 of record NC_043974.1, on the reverse strand, counting down.
CATGGACCCCTAAGGGTTAATGGAGTATTCTATTAAATTCAATAATCACAGGCGGTCTAATATTACTTCCAAAGCCATGTATTCATTCAGTGATGGTTTATATACGAGTAAATCCACTTCCTGGTGGGTTTTCGACAGACCAGATGCTCCCCATCACTGGTCTCTGTGCTGAAAGGTGGTCTCCTGCTAATTACACCGCCCGTTAGCGGCTTTCTGACTGAGTTTCACTCTCATTTATCTTCAGCGGGCATCGATCGCCGACACAGAACTCTTATTGTACTGGGTCTTGATTAACCAAACCCAGCGTCAGCCTTCAGATCCTGAATGGAGCCACTGACAACAAGAACCGACCCGGTGATTTACCGCAACAGGACGAGCTTATGTATCGGAACAGAACTGAGGAGGGTGGAGTGGTTAAGGGGGTACAACGTTGGCCATGGATGCAGGAGTCTGGGAGTCCGATATGAAGAGGTCCAGGTCTGGTTGAACACAGGTAGACCCCATGTTGGGTTGGTTTAACGGACCTGCTCAATAACTAACATCAGGACTGGAATCACTATCCTTAATGTCGAGTAAATGTGTCAATTTGCATAAAAGCCAAGGTTTAACAAGAATAAAGTATTATTTCCACCATTATTTTACCAAATTAGTGAGACAAAGCTCCCAACATCCATGAAGCCAACAGTCAAAAGTCAACCGTTAGAAGTAGAAATATTGATTTTACAATAATTGGGCTTCACTAGTGTCCAAAATGCTTCTGTGCTGCACCTCAGCCTCTCCACAGCAGGAAACCCCTTGTATTGATGCTTCACACTCTTGACATGCATCTGCTGCTTCAGGGCAAACTGGCACTAAGACTTTAAACCCCACAGGTTTGATGTTTTAGTCCAGGCTTTTGGGATGAAATGGTGATTTCTAAACCTGAAATAGTCAACCCAAAGATCTCAATAAAGACTTACTGAGACGATGCTAATAACTAGCATAGCAACGTCAATTTCTAGAACATTTCTGAGTTATAAGGGTATTAATGCACATATTGACCATTTGGAAGGATCCTTTAGCACATACATAAGGGCATTTGTGATTACCACCGGCACCAGTGAGCAATGGTAATCATACCGACACTACTTTAATTAACAGAAGTTACTAATAGAACATAATAAACACATTCCTAATAAGGCCTATAGTAGGGATGCAACGATTACCAGTATGACGATAAACCGAGGGAGGGAGGGAGGGAGGGAGGGAGGGAGAGAGAGACACTATACCTATTATTTTATCTATTCATTTTTTTTTCAAAATACAACTTGATAAAATTATTTCAGTGTGTATAAGTACTTTTTCAACATTTTGAGCACATTCCCACAATACCGCAATAATAATGATAACCGTGATAATTTTGGTCACAATAACCATGATATGCAATGATCATATTGTTACATTCCTAGCCTATAGTGAATAAATCTAAACATTTGTGAATAATAGCTTTGCAGGATGACTTTACTGTTGATGCAGCGGAGTTTAAACACTTCTACCACAATTACTGTACTGTTTTATTAATATTACTAACAAACAGTTAACAATAACTGTACTTCACTACATTTGATTATGTCATTTATTACGAACTTCCATACAAACAACCCATTTCTATGTCACATTCACGGTCCTCTAAGGCTGGGAGATACAACCGAAAACACCGTCACGTTAAACCTGATACAATTATTAGGCTACTTTATGGTTTAACGGTTGATTTTTGATCCTTTGTGAAAACGGAAGAAATCAGGAGTGTATTTGATGTTTACACTATACATGACGCACTAGAACATCCAGAAAATCATCAAAACATGCACAAGTAGTAAGCAACAAAAGCTGGAGTTATCACTGAGGATGTAAATGCAGACAACAGAAACATTTAATAAGAGCCTGACTCATACACAAATTGAATTCAGGTGTTTCTTTTCTAACGGGTCTGGGATACAAAACAATAATGACTAATGTCATAATATAGTTGTATATTGGGATAAATAGTATATTGATTATTAATATCAGTGTTTGTATCTCAAATCATCATGAACAGGACATGATGTGTCCCAATATTTATGTCCATATAGTTTATAAACATCAATATTTCCTTAAAGTTTAATGGGAGATTTTTCTTCCTCAGTAAGATGTGAAGAAAGTAGATAGTTAGATGTGGAAGAAAATTATTATTTACTGTCAGAGCAGGAAAAATATTGTAGAAATTTAGAGGACGAACATTTAAAATCATAGTCATGGATATAAAATAAATAAATAAAATCAGTCTTTAGATAAATTAAGTCAAAACCATCTGTGAGTCATTTTGGAGGCAAACATAAAACTAACTAATGCAATGATATTCATCCCAATATAAAACTGTATTCTGACATTAGTCATCATTACTTTGTATCTCAGACCCCTGTTAGAAAAGAAACACCTGGATTCAACGTGTCCACATACTTTTGTCCATTTGTGTATGACTTGGGCAATTACGCTACGAGGCTAATGATTATTTATTAATTAATTTATTTGTGTGTCTACATTTATTGTAAAGACATAGTAAATATATGCGTAAAGACTGAGTTTGACCCAAAGACTCAACGAAACACCATTTCTTTTCGGTGAAATATAAATTGTGAGAGGCCTCGTAGGCAGTTTATGTTGTAAAAGTAGTATTTTAATGAGAAAACCATCTGAAATCTGGCTGAGATGGACCTGATACTGCGCTGTGGTAAATGTGAACTGGTCTTAACAGTACAACAGTTTATCTCCTCCTACACAGGGTGCAGGAACATTAAATGTTCCTATCAGCACAGGCCTGGGTGTAACAAACAGGCTGTTTTCCGTCTCTGAAGCCAACTGTCTGATTGTATCCCTGTCGATGACAAAGTCCAAATTAAGAGCGGTCTCCCTGGACGTGTCTCAGCTCGGGCCGACTAACCACCGTCCTGCCCTGCCCTTGCATCAAACCGACCAAACCGAGGCTCGCGGCGCTGCAACGGGAGAGAAAAAAAATAAATTTCCTGGCAGCGAGCGAGAAGAGAAAAGAGAAGCGCGACCTTTAGCCCACATGCTGTGAGATGATCCTGGGCGAACCAAACCAAAGAGGCGACCGCCGCACGCTTAGCAATGACTTTGTCAGCGCGAGTCGGCCGTCTGGTTTCAGTGTTGTCGTGACCGGAGAAGGGGCGGATGTCGGCCCGGACCGCCGGTTCCTCTTCAGATCATGCTATCTTTCTGAAATAGTCCACCCTGTCATTAACAAGACGCAAGAAGGGAAGATCCTCCTGTCGTTGCTAAATCTAAAACCGCACGCACAGGAAATAAGGAAGCGAATCAAACACGAGAGATGGAGGTTCATCTAAAGCAGGGGGTCAAAGTCATTTCAGTTCAGGGGCCACATGCAGCCCAGAATGAACAGAACTGGGCCGGACCAGTAAAATAATAGCACAATAAAAACTAGAGCTCCAAACTGCTCTTTTTGTTTCAGTGCAAAAAAATTTAATAAAACGGTTTAAATAAAAAAAAAAAAGTGAAAAACCTGAAATTTCTTAAGAAAAATGAGTGCAATTTTAATAATATCATGCCTCGACTTATTGTTTCTACATGTGCATTACAGGTTGCAGTTGATCTACAAATGCAAAAAATACTGAGGAACAGAAATAATACAGTAAAATAATAAAATGTGTAAATAAAATGAGTTTTACACCCTTGACTCTTAACATCTTCAGTGTAATTTTTTTTACTTTGTGGGCCAGATTGGAACCTTTGGCAGGCCGGTTTTGGCCCACAGGCCGTATGTTTGACACCTCTGATCTAAAGCCACAAACGGGAAGATCCTCCTGTCGTTGCTAAATCTAAAACCACACGCACAGGAAATAAGGAAGCAAATTTAACACGAGGGATGGAGGTTCATCTAAAGCAGGAGGTCAGTCATTTCAGTTCAGGGGACACGTTCAGCCCAGTGTGATCAAGAAATGGGCCAGACTAGTAAAATAATAGCATCATAACCTATTAAAAAAGTTAGAGCTCCAAATTGCTGTCTTTGTTTTAGTGCAAAACAATAAAATAAAAAGCCTTACATTAAAAAAAAAAGAGTGACGAACCTGAAATTTCTCAAGAAAACCAGACGGACCAGGAACAGTAAAATTACATTATAAGAGTGTTTACAGCTACACAGTTTCCTCAAAAATGTGAATAACATGAACAGCCTGAAATGTCTTCAGAAAAGTAAGTGCAATTTTATCCATATTCTGCCTCATTTACTTATGTTCATTATAACTCAGATCACAGTGGATCTACAAATACACAAACCATTTAATAACAGGCAGAATATTGCTAAAATTGCACTTATTTCTCTTAAGACATTTCATGTTGTTTATATTTGTTCAGATTATTCACATTTTCTATGAAAGGATAGTTTGTGACTGTCAGTATTTTTTGTGGAATTTTACTTTTTACACTAAAACAAAAGAGTAAAATTTGGAGTTGTCATCATTTTAAGGTTATTATAGTATTTTACTGGTGTAATGCAGTTTAGATCATATTGGTCTGTATGTGGAGTATGAACTAAAAAGATTCAACACCCCTGATTGTTAATATCTTCAGTGTAATTTTTGCATTTCATTAATTCATCCCACGGGCCAAACTGCAACCTTTGGGGGGCCAGTTCTGGCCCACAGGCCACATGTTTGACACCTCTGATCTAAAACCACCACAAGCCCACCACGCAAACATGTACAGACAAGTGTGAAGAAGTGGCTTTTTACATATTTAGCAAATACAAATATAGAAACAAATGACAAATGCAGCAAAACATGTTACAGATGGGTGCTTCCATGAAACTGGGTACATTTTGGTATCTGGCACTTTTCCAGCTTTTTACACCCAATAATAAAAGAGAAATTTAGACATATTTCCTACCAGGATGTACCTAATGATGACCTCAGATAAATAGAAAAAAATTATACTCTTGCTCTGAGCCATCCCATAACTAATGCATTTTTACTACAATATTGGGGCCAAAATTGGGACAGTAAAAGCGACCTAGGTGTCAGCGCATTAGATCTGAAAACATGTGTAAATGTTCTTATATACCACTACACAAAGACAGTGGGTTAAATGAGGTTTTTCTAATCCACACCTGGGTTTTTCATCAATCTCAGCATGATTCCAGGTTTTGTATGTAACCCATCGTGTCCACTTGCATTACATACGGAACATGCCCATTTAAACGCATATTAATCGCAAATGATTTTGCAACAGTGGTCATTTTTGTGAAACACTCTGCCTTGCATAATTAGTTCAATTCCCAAAATGTACCTGTGAGAAAATAAAAAGATATGAAAAACAAAACAAAACTGTAGTGCGTAATTTTCGTGTCTTTTTCACCATGTTACATACAGATTTTTGTATTAAATATAAAGTTAAATAATATAAAAATATGTTTTATCTGAAAAATAGTTTCTCTTTTATCTCAGTAAGTATTTATTTTTCAAACAGACCCAAAGTGCTTCCAAACTTGCTTCATAACATTAGTCTACATCTGGTTTAAATTTTCAGTCCCCATGTCCTGTTTTTAGAACCAGTTTCATAGAAGCACCCAGATACAAGAAAGAAACCTCCAGGAACTTTCCACCAACACCGACATATGAGTTTACTGAGAATGAAAGTCAACAAACACAAGTCTGCACCATCATATGTCCTATTTGCATCGTCATATTTGATATCCTGGGTTTGTAGCTGTGGAAATAATGACTACATCACTATGACAAAGAGCCAAAAAAATTAAAGCTGCAAGCAGCATTGGGCGGGACCTCGCACTCTGGCCGGGTTCCCCTTCCCATGCCGCCACCCGTTACCAGTCACGCCTCCCTCCACCCATTCATTTTTGGCAGTTTTATGTCTTTTTCACATTTATAATAAGGCTTTTATTTTGAAAAACCTTACTCTGTGTGTGTGTGTGTGTGTGTGTGTGTGTGTGTGTGTGTGTGTGTGTGTGTGTGTGTGAGAGAGAGAGACAGACAGAGACAATCAGTTATAATCATTTTTTTTTTTAATTATGCAGGCCAATATGATAAACGGTGTCATACGAGTTAGTTTTAGAAATCTTATTTTGATAGGCATATTGCGAACTTCCTGTTGGAGTTAGCTCATGGGTATCAGTGTATGATTTGTCAGGCTCGATGAGATGAAAGTTTTGGCGTTGGTTTCATGTGTCTACGACATTCCTACTGGAAGTTTGTATGCAAGCATTTCATTTTGAAAGGCAAATTCTGAACTTCCTGTTGGAGTTAGGTCATGGGTATCATGTATGATTTTTCGGGCTCGATGAGACAAAAATTTTGGCGTTTGTTTCATGTTTCTACGACATTCCTACTGGCTACTAGGGCCGTTTTTGTGTATCTAGGGTGTGCTAGAGAGCTCATTTTGGCACCTATGGGGTTAAGTTTTACATTTTATGAAATTTTTTGCCAGACGTGACATTCGTGCCAAATTTGGTGAGTTTTTGAGCATGTTTAGGAGGTCAAATTCCAGTTTATTGCATCTCGGTATAATAAAAAACAAACTAAATACAATAGGGCCTTTGGACTTTCGGGCAGAGGGCCTCTCCCTGTGGGCTCGGTCCCTAAAAAAAATAGAATGTCAGTTTGTCATAAATGTGACTTGTAAAACCACCCATGGGTTCTTGTGCGTAAGTGTGAAACACAAATCTGGCAAATGACACATGAAATATTACCTATGCAAATTTATCAAAGAATAATAAGCTGTATTAATGGTAAAAAAATAGGACTGCTTGAAAATGAAGTCAAAATGCTCAACAAGATTATGGTTTTATATCAAGTAAATCATCTGACTGAGTTATAGTGTTTCACCCAGAAGTGACAACACACTGCCAGACACCTGAGTCATAGAAAAAGTCAAGATTGTGCAAGACAACGAAGTTTAGAAGAATCATGTGATGCTCAGTTTGTAGAAAGTGTAAAATCCAGCTGCAGCAACTTTAAAAGGAGATATATATAGTCAAAGTTTAAAAAAACAACCCAAAAGGATGAGACTGTTTAAAATATACAGGTCAGATGTTAGGTCAAAGATGTCAGTGTATTGTTTTGCAGAAATATGCACTGAGTTTTCTTTAACCACTAGAGGGTTAGCTGCTGGCCACCAATGATGATGAAAACTATCGCCAATTCAAGAAAGATGTGATCAAAATAGAAGCATAGTTACTGTTTTCATCACCAGGTGCGATGGTGATATGTCTGATTCCTATGGGATGTTCTTATCGTTAAGTTGCTGTTTGTTGATCCATGGTTCAGACTAAACTGTGACAGTTCTGACCTTGTTTGTTGGATTCCAAACTGATTTTTAGTTCAGCTACTGACAATGCAAACTGAACAGAAAACAGAGGTGATTAGTGGCTTTACTGTGGCTGTTTTCAGCATAATAAGCTAAAAGAGCTAAGCTAACAGAGCTATAATGTAAACTATCAGCCGACAGAGCACATCAACACTATAAAACACAGTGGTATTTTGAGCAACTGTCAAATGGAACAAACAAGCAATTAGGGAAACAAATGAAAGATGCACAAAATTGTTAACAAAAACGCACAAAATAATAAATAAAATGAACAAAAAAGGCACATGTCCTCTAAATCTGACAAAAATGCACAAAATAATCCAAAAACTGAAAAAGGGGCACAAAATGATCAGCAAAGCTAACAGAGCTTGTTATGACAATCTTATATGCAATCTTTTATATTATTTTTATATATAATCCGTATATCAATCTTTCATATCATGTTTGTCATAAATAGCTAGAATGTAAACTAAAAGCCAACACAGCACATCAATACTATAAAACACAGCTGTATTTTTGAACATGTGTCAAATGGAACAAACAAGCGAATAGGGAAACAAATAAAAGATGCACAAAACTGTTAACAAAAATACACAAAACAATAAACTGAATGAACAAAAAAGGAACCAAATATCTACTAAATCCAACACAAATGCACAAAATAATCAAGAAAATGAACATAGGGGCACAAAATGATCAGCTAAGATAAACGAGCTAAGCTAACAGAGCTTGTAGTGACAATCTTATATGCAATCTTTTATATTACAATCCATATATCGATCTTTCATATCATGTTTGTCATAACAAGCTATAATGTAAACTATCAGCCGACACAGCACATCAGCACTATAAAACAGTAGTATTTTGAGCAACTGTGAAATGCAACAAACAAGCGATTAGGGAAACGAATGAAAGATGCACAAAACTGTTAACAAAAACATACAAAATAAATAAAATCCATAAAAAATCTACTAAATCCAACAAAAATGCATAAAATGATCAATAAAATGAACAAAAATGACCACAAGTATCAAAACAATGAACAAAGGGGCACAAAATAATCAGCTAAGCATTTAAATGGCTAAGCTAACAGAGCTATAATGTAAACTATCAGCTGATGAACATACGTTGTTGTTGTTGGTTCTGTAATAAAATTACATGCAAGTAGAGCCTGGCTGATTAATCGGGCCGATTATAGCGTATCACCAATTAATCAGCATTGGCCAATATGTAGCCGATATATAAACTTTTTTGCTGCGCAGAGATTCTGTCGCTCGCTGCTCCTGTGTGTGTGTGTGTGTCTGTGTGTGTGTGTGCTGCCCGGAGAATAAGAGGAACTTTAAAGTGAGTTAGTTTCACTTTCACTCCTGGTTGGAAAATAACGCTATCACCCCCCCACACACATAACCACGGAGCTACCCCCCTCCACCCCCCCACCCCCCTGTTTGCATGCTCTGACAAGGATGGACTACTTATCCCCCCCGCTCCGACCCCCCACCTCGGCGAAAATCACAGACTGCTACCGCGCTCTGACAAAGATGGACCGCTAAACCCCACCCCACCCCACCCCCCTCGTCTTGTGAAGTATTCACCCCCCCCACACACACCCATGTCCATGCACTTCCTGTCTACCTCACAGGCATGCCTGGGTGTTAATAGTGTAGGGGAGACTGGGGACAGTTGTAACACGGGTCAGTTGTAACTCTTGCAGTTGCTCCAATGAGGAACAATTTAGGACTCACCTAATTCACTCTGCACATGCTCAGTTTAGTCCTTAGTCCACATAAGAAGTTGTAGTGCCGTGAGGCAAACACATCTAAATTTGTGAGTGAAAACATAATTGTGTGGTCAGTCATATTTTTTGCTCTAATTATTTTTGTGATTGCATAGTTTGCATTTGAAAGTTGCGTAAATTATATTTGTGAGATAAACAAAGATTTATGCAACTGTTTATCCACCTGTCCACAATTATCTAATATAGGATTATTATATCCTGTGTAGATCAGTGTTCTTATTTCATATATCGGCCAATATATCAGTTATCAGCCAATATCGGATATCGGCCAATATATTGGATATCGGCTTTTTTTTAGCCCCCAATATTGGTATCGGCCCTAAAAATCCCATATCGGTCGGGCTCTACATGTAAGTAATGACTTCATCAGTTTATTCAGTGACTGATAGAATGTGTGGAGGTGTTGCATTGATGGGTTGGTGGTTTATTAGCCGTGGGGGTGTTCTGGTTCAAGACTTGGCCCTGCTAGTGATAGGTTGGAATACAATTACCACATAAAACACCTTGACTCCGACATTCTGCACCAGGTTTTATCTCTTTACAAATCTTTGACCTGAACTGGGCTTAAAACTCCCTGTTATCTCCTCCGAAACCAAACTTGGACATAATAACGGTAAAGGTCCAGGAATAAGAAGACGGTGATGGCTATGAGAAAACAGAGGAATGTGTTTCATTTGTAGGATGTAATGAGTAATGAACAGTATTCAGAAGCTGGTAGACTGGCAGGTCCTGGTTCATTTGTCTCGCAGACATTAAGGCGATCTGGGTTTGAGGTCAGAATAGTTGAGGTCTGATTCTAATATATCCAGTAGGGTGATAAACAGAAAACACTTTGCTGGTGACTTTTTAAAGACAAACCAGTGAAATAAAAAAAAAAAAAATAACAAGCTAGTTTCCTTCCATGAGCTCATGTGAAACCTCACGTACATTCCTCAGCAGAGCTTCCAAAAAACGACGGCAACAGTAGAGAACATCAAACCACAGCCACAAGTGCAAGATGATCAACCGCAACATGAACAACCCTCTCTTCAAGCAAAAAAAAAGAAAACAAAAAGCATTGTTTCCTCGACCACAATCAATGGACTGTTCCATAAAATGACACACATGCCTATTACTTCATTGTGATTCTAAGCGAAGGCCAAAACCTCCTGACGTCAGGAGCCACAGGAATGCCACCAGGCGGATTCTTCAGTCAAACTCTCCAGCAGCCTTAGTTCAACAAGCAGACAATGCAGAGGAACATTCGCAGATAAGACCGGGCCTTTCCTGCTCCTCGCTCTGCTTTTCTTTGCTCTTTTTTTTCCCCTGACAGCCCATAGATAACTCCTTCTCGTGCTCTCCTCGACACATTTTTCTTGCAAGAGGAGGAGGAGGAGGAGGAGGTGCTGATTACCTCCGCTGCCATCACTTGTCTGGGCGAACTCCAGCAGTGTTGTCCCTGAAGGCGGCCCTGCAATATTCATGCTGTGAAACGCAGCTTTTGGCTACGATTTGCTCCAATATGAGCCAAATTGCTGCATTAGGCTGAATATATTAGTTGGATAAAGCGAACACGAAGACCAAAAAGGTGTCTACGGACGAAACCCGATCCAGGACGCGCAAGAATATGGTTCTATCAGGGTGTTTGCACTTTATCCAAATTAAAATTCCAGACTTTTTTTCCCCCAGACGTTGATTCTATGTACTTTTATATGTGTGTGCCTACTTTTTTGGTAGAGATTGCACTTGTGTGTAGTAGCAAAGTTCTTTTAAATAAATGTATGAATGAATGAATTCTAAACGTCAGAAAATCACAAAAGTGCATGAATCATTCCAATACCGACTGGTTAGCCAAATTATATCAAGTTTTTTTCTGTTTTCCTCATGTGTTTCTTATCTTGCAGGATTATGTGCCTTTGAGCAAACTCTAGAATTCAACTGTAAGATAAATTTTTCCATACTTCACACAAAATTCCAGACTTTTTCAAAGCTGCTATTTTTCCCCCAGACCTTGACTTCATGTACTTTTATACTTGTGTTCCTACCCTTTTGGTTGAGATTGTACCTGTTGAGTGTAGTAAAAAAGTTCATTTAAATAAATGTATGAATGCATGAATTCAAAACACATGACAATCACAAAAGAGCATGAATATCACACAAACAAGTTTCCCCAGAATCATTCCAGTACCGACTGGTTAGCCAAATTATATCAAGTTTTTTCTATGCTTTCCTCATGTATTGCTTATCTTACAGAATTATGTGCCTTTGAGCAAACTCTAGAATTCAACTATTAGATAAATTTTTCCATACTTCACACAAAATTCCAGACTTTTTCAAAGCTGCTATTTTTTCCCAGACCTTGACTGTATTTCCTTTTATACTTGTGTGTCTACTCTTTTAGTTGAGATTGTACCTGTTGTGTGTAATACAAAAGTTCGTTTTAATAAATGTATGAATGACTGAATTCAAAACATAAAATCACAAAAGTGCATGAATATCACACAAACAAGTTTCCCCAGAATCATTCCGGTACCGACTGGTTAGCCAAATTATAGCTTTCCTCATGTATTTCTTATCTTACAGGATTATGTGCCTTTGAGTAAATTCTAAAATTCAACTATAAGAGAAACTTTTTCCATAGTTTATTAAGACTTTCACACAAAATTCCAGACTTTTCAAAAGTGCTATTTTTTTCCCCCAGACCTTGACTTTATGTACTTTATACTTGTGTTCTTACTTTTTAGGTTGAGATTGAACCTGTTGTGTGTAGTAGAAACGTGTGTTTTAATAAATGTATGAATGAATGAATGAATGAATGAATGAATGGATAATTCGCAGAAAATTATGTTTAACTGACGGAAACGTTTTCAAAACATATAAAAATCACAAAAGTACATGAACATAAATAAGTTTCACCAGAATCATTCCAGTACCAACCGGTTAGTGAAATTATACCAAGCTTTTTTATGCGTTTTCCTCGTGTTTTTCTTCTCTTACAGGATTATGTGCCTTTGAGCAAACTCTAAAATTCAACTATAAGAGAAATTTTTCCTTATTTTATTGAGACTTTCATGCAAAATTCCAGACTTATTCAAAACTGCTTTTTTTTTCCTTTATGGACTTTTATACTTGCGTGCCTACTTTTTAGGTTGAGATTGTACCTGTTGTGTGTGGTAGAAAAGTTTGTTTAAATAAATTTATGAATGAATGTCTGCAGAATTCTCAGTAAATTATGTTTTCCTGACAGAAACTTTTCAAAACATATAAAATCACAAAAGTGTATGAATATCACACAAACAAGTTTCAGCAGAATCATTCCAGTACTGACTGGTTAGCCAAATTATATCAAGTTTTTTCTATACTTTCCTCATGTATTTCTTATCTTACAGGATTATGTGCCTTTGACCATACTCTAAAATTTGACAATGAGAGAAACTTTTTCCACACTTTAAGACTTTCCTTTCATTTATTGATTCATTCCCATCTAAATGATTTGAAAAAAACAGGATGAAGAAAACTTAAAATACCTGCCCCTTACTGCTTACATCAGATAAGCTGCCATTACAGCTGTTACAGTAAACAGTTTACATGATAGTCCATGAAAATAAACAAATCCAAAATCCGTAATTAAAATTATACACACAAAATTCTAGACTTTTCAAGGTCTGGAAAACAGTGCTTCAAAATTCCATACTTTTCAAGACCAAAGCGCCCTGGAATATCCAACGAAATCAACAGGATAAAATGTCAAAAATGACAAGGATCCGTCAACAGCAGGGATGTATCGTACTTTGCCAACCAATACTTCACATTATTAATTGACCTACACTGGGTAGACTTTTACCTCCTCTTGTTGCTTTTAGTGACCTATTTTTTGTCTTAATAAGGAGGCATCGATCGGACTTTTCCAGGTCCGATACAGACACCAAATCCTAAGCTTTGAAGACCAAAACAGAATATAGAGTCGTCATTATTAGAATTTATAAGTTGGTTTTCAATGTGTAGACTGGTAATGACTTAGCCTGAACATGGACTAACCTTGAATTCATCAGATTGGACTGAAATCTGACAAGTAATGGTATTATTTGGTTAACCCATAAAGACCCAGAGCTACTTTTATGGCAGTTCCCAAATGATTTTTTTCTCTAGACAGAACCTTTCTTAATTGATATATCTCCATTTATTAAAATATTATCCTCTGTATTTTGTGTTTGTTTCAGTGAAAATCATGTATTTTTCTATGTAATTCATTGATCGTGTAGATGATCATAAAAGCTCAGATTAAAGTTGAGGTGTATTATATCAAAAACGGAGAAAACTGAAGGAAAAAGTCACTTTTTCAGCAAATTTATCAATAACTGAACATAAAAAAACAATAGTTTCCATCCACTGTCACTGATCCAACTCCATGGGTTTTATTGGTGAATCAATGTTGCAGAAGATGACAGTGTTTCCACGGTAACTACAGAGCCTCTGAACGTCCAAATGGGTCATATCTGATGACCATGAAAAGATGAAGAGCTGTATTTTACACCAATTATTGACATGAATTGATAGAATTAGTGGATCAACAGATATTAAACAGTTTAGATCAGTAGATGGTTTAGGTCGACAGTGGATGTTTGGGTCTTTATAGATTAAAGTGCAGGATGTGTGACGTAAAACACATAAAAATTAACTCCTGATACAACAGTTTTCTGTTTTGGTTTTTATTTTCCTAGTTTGTGAGAGACTAAGATAAATGGTTGTGGAGTCTGGAGGTGCCTCTGCCAGAAACAGATAGAATTCATTATTATTTTACATAATTTTTATCATCTTATTTGCAGAAAAATTTGGAAAAACATCCAAAGATTTGTTGAAGACAACTAGTGACAACCTGCATTTGTCAGATTACAGAAAATCACTCTTAGTATTGATGGTTTCTACATTGACTTTACACGAATCCAGATTGGTGTTGATGCTGCATTACACATTAAAATAAGAAAAATCTTACTTTACTTGGTGCATAATTCAGCACACACCATCCAATTCATCCCTTAAATCAATCAGTGCATTAGAGTAGTGAGTTATAGTTCACACCTTGGCACTAGACTTTATTTCTAGAGTCTTTATATTTGTTTTTTTGCATAGAAGCTTAAAAATGATCGAAGAAACTGCAAATATTCACAAAACCATTTTTATCCAAAACCTATTGACATTTGTAGAAAACAAAACAAAGCTAATTTTACTGCAGTTCCATTTCGTTTCAGCTTGTGTAGCATTGTTCACTGTAGTTTTGGTTTTTAAAAACTAACTTTTTTTTTCTTTCCAGTTAAAGTATTCTCCTCGCTGCTGGTTTCAGTTTGTCTGATTTTTTTTCCTGAACTATAATAACCCTCCAAAGAGCCTTAAGGATGGTTCGCACTCCAAAATAAAGTCTTTATTCAGCTTTTTTTATTTTTATTTTCTGCAGAGAAAGTCACCCTGATGACTCTGGGTATAATTAATTATTTCCAAACTGAGCCATTAAAAGTCATCTGGTGAAAATTCTGCTACTTTTTCCGAAGCTGCAGGGAAAAAAAATAACATAGTGCATCGTTAGTTCCAGACTCAGGAACTCTGGGTTTCCCCTCGCCATCAGACTCGTTAACAGCTGACAGGAGTCGAAAACAACATCCAGACTGACTGTTTACACTGTTTACACTGTTTACACCATCAACTGTCATATTATTTATGCACCTTATGCTCAGTAATTGCACATGTATCACACTGCTCATCTCTGACAGTTTTGCACATTTAACACATTTATCTCAGTTTTGCACATGCTACATAGAATAGAATAGAATAGAATAGAATAGAATAGGCTTCATTGTCATTACACCAGTTGTGCAACAAAATTGCAGATGTTCTCCTCCAGCGACAGTGCACTTACATCTAAATAAGACCACAACAAGATACAGACATATTAGAAAAAAATATCAGATATAAAGGAGTGTGCAATCGAAATACGTGCAAATTAGAGATACACTGCATGAAAGGGTAGTATGTAAAAAATATATATAAAAGCAGTATAAAAATGAGCAGATGTAACAGTATAAATAATGTAAACGTACATGTAACAGTGTAAACAGTGCAAATGAAATAACACCATTTATCTCTGACAGTTTACACAATTACTCATACATTGCACATTAACGTAAATATATATTTATTTACTTGGCAATAGTAGTTTATATTTTTATATTTTATTTTGTTCTCTTTAGCATGTCATTCTTAAATGTTACTTTGTTTTGTTTGTCTCAATTTCCTAGCTCAATTATAATTTTTATTTATTCATTTATTTATTTTTTACTTACTTTTTGTTTGCTTTAGAATGTAAGGTACAAAACAAACAGAGCAATGGTCACAGGTGCGTTCAGTCATTTACATATTGAGTGAAAAAGTCCCATTTTTCCCAATATTTTACACCCTTGTGTTGTTGCAGGCAGACATTGTAGGTCATCATTTCCATTAGATCAGGGGTGTCAAACTCATTTTAGTTCAGGGGCCACATCCTCCCAATATGAAATGAAGTGGACCGGACCAGTGAATTAATAATATAATAATATATAAATAAGGCCAATTCCAAACATTTCAATGTGTTTTATAGTGAAAAAAGTAAACTTACATTATGGAAACGGTTATTATCTATAAACTGTCCTTTTAAAAATGTGAGCAACATGAACAACCATGAAAACCCTGACGATTATTAAGAAAAATAAGAGCAATTTTAACTATATTCTGCCTCTGTTTATCATTTGTAAATGTGCATTACAACTTACAGATCACAATGGATCTGCAAATTTACAAAATATTTTAGTAACTCGCAGAATATTAGTAAAATTCCACTTCTCTTAACACATTTCTAGTCTTTCATATTTTTTGTGAAAGGCTAGTTAGTAAATTTACACATTTTCATGCAATTTCACTTTTTTTTTTTTTTTTTTTTTTACAATAAAACAGAAGAAAAATTTAGAACTGTCATTATTTGAAGGTTTTTATGGTAGTATTTTACTGATCTGAGACTAAAGTAGGGCTTTATATGGGCCCTAAAGTAAAATGACTGACTGTTAATATCTTCAGTGTAATTTTTGCGTTTCACAAATTCATCCTACTGGACCCTTTGGCGGGCCGGATTTGGCCCCAGGGCCGTATGTTTGAGACCTGTGCATTAGATGGATGTGATGAACAATTTTTATCATCACAGAGACTGAAGGAGGATCCTGTTTTTGCCAATATTTGGTGATGGCTTTTTGGCCTGTGGCAAGCAGTATTCTATTTTTATATTTATACATCATATAATTCTCTTGGCATTCTCTTGCGGACGGCAAAGTAAGACTTTGATTGTACAGGGAAAGCTGTTTCTTTACTGTACACATGACAATAAGACACTTTGGGTCTGTGGAACTGTTTGAAGTGTGCAGGCCTGTTTTCCTCTGAGTCCGGAGCCCTTTAGTGTTACTGTTTATCTACAGAGTCTGGAAGGAGATGCAGCTCTACAACCGTCTGCAGACTTTATGACACCGCTTACAGTCCCAGGGCTACGGCCGACACCTCTTCCAGGAGCCTTTACTACAGCCTGCCTTATTGCGTGGCCACTCCCTGCTTATCTGTTACAGCAATAGTGGCGGTTGCTTACAGCCGTGGGAGGCGGCGTCGTTAGGGGCTTTCCCAACGAGGGAGATCCTGTGTACATTTGTAACCTTCCTCTGCCTGGATGAGCGAGCCCAGCGCCGGCGTTTGTCGGGGAACAGACAGAATGTTCTGACAGCAGCGAGGCGCCTGAACAATGCTTCAGAGCCTGCACGAGCACTGCTGAGAATAATAAGGCAATTATCTGGGCCAACAGAATAAGAAAAACAACACTTTCACTCTCTCTAAGCCTGGCTCTCTAGTGAATTCCCTGCGTATTCTAGTCTTCTGTCATATCCAAGAGGCTTTATCATGGGTCCTATTAAATGACAGCTTCAAAATATAGATTTGTCAGCGTCATCTCTGAGGAGCAACAACCCTCAGCTGTCATAAACCAAACAAAGGCATGAGAGGAACAAACAGAAAAGTTCGCAGCCTTATTTTTTTTTTTCCTTTTACATTTCAGCGAGGAAGCAGGAAGAGTTTGCTCGCTGAAGCTGAATGAAAGCAAACAGGAGTCGGACGGAGGAAGCGCTTGGTGTTTTCTGAATGAAACATCCTGAATGCGGAGGGACGGCGGGGGCAAAAACTGCTGACACAGTAGAAACCAGCGCTCCCTCGGCCAAAACCTGCAATCGCTCCGAACGGCGAGAGAAGGCGAGCACAGAGGAGGAGGAAACTGTCCTGAGGATGGTGTCGGCGTGGAGGACCATCCTCGGGTTAGCGCCGCCGTCTTAGCGAAGCGGCCGCACGGCTGCCAACAACAACAACAGCAGCCAGGGAGGACTCGGGCCTCCGTCGAACATGACGCCAGCGCTGTTTTCAAAACCACACTGGATTTAGATTTACATCAGAATGTTCCGTCCCATCTTCCACACGCAAACAGCAGCGGGATTGTGGGAAGAGTCAGATTAAAACAGCTCAGACTAAAGCATTCCAGGCCTTGCACAAGTAAATAATTACTACTTTGTCACTGGTTTTGAATGACGAGTCTATCCCCTCATCACTACACGGGCTTTGAGAAATACACAACGTAAACCACTGCCCAAATGATACGAAGAGTCCCCAAAAGCAGAGCAGAAGGGTGGGACCCCCGGGGATTGTCCACTTTAAATTACATATTCAAGTGTAGGGGTGTGTATCAGCAAGAATCTGGCGATACGATACAAATCACAATACTAGGATCACGATACAATATATCACAATACATCACGATACTGTTAAAAAGGCAATTTTTTGTTTGTTTCTTGTTTTTTAAAGATTATTTCCTGGAAGAACTGAATTACACCAGAAATATGTCAAAATACTAAACACATTTTTATTTGATCAGAACAGGATCTAATGCTGTATCACAAAATTTTTCGAATTCTCCTAGTTTCCAAAAGAACTACCATCGGCCTCTCAGACAGTAAAAAGTGCTTTTTAGATGCTTCAAATAACCATTATTTAATAAAACGGTGTTAAATGATGATAAAGAAGATATAAAGAATAAAGAAAACCAAAAAACAAAAATGAACCTCTACAATATCTGCATTTGAATAAATACCCAAAAAATATCGATACAGTACTTTTTAATATCGATACAGTATTGTGAAATGAAATATCCTGATATATTGTAAAACCGATATTTTCTTACACCCCTACTTCACATATCACAATATTACTTTTGTTGTGTACAAAAAAACAGACCAAATATCCATGTGAATATAGAAATAAAAGAACTCGCAGGATTCCCAAAAAATATAAACGAAAAAGAAAAACAAAAAACAAAAATAAGCCTCTGCCATGTCTGCATTTGAATAAATACCTAAAAATATCGATACAGGACTTTTTAAAATCGATACAGTATTGTGAAACAAAATATTGCAATATATCGTGGAACAGATATTTTGTTACACACCTATTTTTAATTGGAGTGTTATCTGTACACATAGTAAGCTTTCCGCGTGTATGTTCACATTGTGTCAAGTACTACACACTGAGGGTTAAGGTTAGCGGTTACGGATATGTGAACTGGAGATCTTGGCGTAAATTAACACGTGATCAAATGGCGCTGAATTCCACGTGAAAGGACGAAAATGTGTACATACAGCACACCAAGTGCCATAAGAACTGGTGTGACATACAACGCAATTTCATGAGATCAGTCTTTGCACCGAGACAAAGATTAAGATAAAAATGTACCTGGAGTCGAGTCTGAGAACACACACCAATTTTCTTTTTTGACATAATGTTTTATTTCTCAAAATGTATCACCTCTCTGTAAGCAGTTTTGGCTATAACTGCAAACACTTACCAGACCTTAAAAAAAAAAAAAGACATTGAAATTCAAGCATTTTCAAGGACTTCAAGCACCCGTATGAACTCTGAGGTGAAAAGATCAAGTAGTCATGTGACTTTCCATACAGCCCACCATGCTTGGATTTTAAAAAGTTGTCTGTATCTAAGATGTCATTACGCCAATGCAAGTGGCCAGTATTTATCTGTTGTTATAATAAAGCCTTTTTAATAACTTTAACGACCTGGTTTTATGTACATATAATGATTTTCCTGGCACAAAAACAAGAATAAAATGGCAACAACAACACATTAACTCCAAAAGAATTCATTAATCGGCATTGCCTATTGGCCAAATCATTATTGGCCCAGAATTTGCAACCAGTGCGTCATCATTCTGACTTTCAACAGATCTTTTATTACGCGTTTTTACTGCAGCAGGGCTCAAGTCATACTAATCTGTTAATACGGTCGCCAAGACGAAAAGCAAACATGACGCAAATACCGTGCGTAGAAATCAGAAATATTAAATCCATCCATTATCAAGTAACACAAAGCCCAGAGGAGCGAAATGAAGAAAATGTGATGACAGTTAAAGTTAATGCAGTTAAAGTTACAACCAAACTATGAAAAGATTAGCGGTGTTAGGCAATGAAGCACTGAGGCCAAGCTTAAAAGACATCTGATAACAAAACACCTGGAAAATGACAGCAAAACTTGAGCTTTCCAGCGTTACAACTTGTTCTGATTTGTTCACAGTTTTCTGCCAGTGATGTGAATCATGCAAAAATATAAATACTCTCAAGCTGCGTCAAAACAACTGAAATGACTCAGGTTTACTAATATGAACCAGGTCTGCAGGATACAGATGGCACCAAAGGGGTCTGGGGAAGGATTTCTGCCCCCGAAAAGTCCAACAACCCCCCCGTTTTAGATAAGAGCAGGTGCCTTGAAGTGGAAGGTGATAAAATATGTGGAACATTTCTCAAGGGGTTTAAAAAAAAAAAAAAAAAAACAAATCTGAAAGTCCACTGGAAAAGGTCAGACAAGGAGGGTAACAAAGCTTATCTTGACAAGGTAAACTAGGCTAAAACAGGAGCTAAAGTATGATTCAGGCCAAGACCACTGTAAAAAATGTCATTCTAATGTAATTCTCTCATTCATGACAACTGTGCAATGGTGAATTTACATTCAACTCACCGGTTTTTAAATTATAGAAAGTCTTAAAGTTACACATTAGTCTCAAGGTTCAATACATTAGAATCATGTGTTTACTTCAAATCTGTGCTGGAGTCTGTTTTTCGCTGTGATTTGCTTGTTTATTAGCTAGCGTAACAGTGTTTCATGCACAGATAATTGTTTTTAACAAATAGCAAGTAGGTGATGGTACAAAATGATGCTAATCCTAACATTTCCTTGCCAACTGTAGTGTTAGCTTGGTGAGTTTCACCAAATTTAGTCAATTCTGCCCCTCTATTTTCCAGAAAAACAAAATGGAAATAGCCACAATGACGGTCTTTGGGCTTCAAAAAGTCTGCTCACTAAACAATAGGTAGAGTTTCATCAGCCAGAAATTAGTCTAGCCTGCTAATTTGGCCCGCTAGCAATAATGAATCAGGTTAGGCATCAAGTAAAGTTGACATTACTGTTATCAGATGTACTTCTATGCTATTAACATGTTCTAGTTAACAGTCTAGTTAAAGTTAGCAGTAGCATTAGCATGATAAGTTTCATCCTTCCCCCAGCTCCCCTTTCTTGTCCAAATATGGTCACTTCTGTCTCCAGAAACCAAGAACATAAAAGTGATGTGACTCTCACAAAACACAGCTGTATGTGTCAACAATTAGCAAGTAGCTGATAGTACTTAGTGATGCTAATCCACTAGAAAAGATCAGACAAGGAGGGTAACCTGGCTTATCTTAACATGGTAAACTAGACTAAAACATGAGCTAAAGTATGATTTAGTCAGACAACTGTTGAAAATTTTTTAAATTCTCTTTCATGACAACTGTACGATGGTGAATTTATATTTATCGCACCAGTTTTTAATTTATGTAGTCTTAAAATTACTCATCAGTCTCAAGGTTCAGTACATTACATTCATATATTTACATCAAATCTGTGTTAGAGTTTGTATTTCACTGTGACTTGCTTGTTTATTGATGTTAGCCAACACCATTTCTAATGTTAGCTAGTGTTAACCTCGCTTATCTTGACATGGTAAAGTAGGCTAAAACAGAAGCTTAAGCATGATTTAGTCCAAGACAACTGTAAAATGTAAAAGTAGGGGTGTTCTTGGGGGTTGAAAGGGGTCCTAGAAGCTTCCAGGATCCTTTTTACTCGATGCCACTTGCTCTGAATCAACGAGAGGAATGTAAAAGTAAACATACATCCTGCCACGGTGTATCTAAACCTATGTTAAAGTCTGTTTTCTGCTGTAATTTGCTTGTTTGTTGATGTTAGCCAACACCATCTCTAAGCTAAGGTTAGCTAGTGTTACATAGTGTTTCCATACACTGATAATTGTTTTAACAATTATGAAGTAACTGATGGTACTTGGTGATGCTAATCCACCACAAAAGATCAAATAAGAAGGGTAAACTATCTTATCTCGACATGATAAACTAGGCTAAAACAGGAGCTAAGGTATGATTTAATCAGACAAATGTATAAAAAAAATGGTGAATATATATTTATCTCACGAGTTCTTAAATTATATAGTCTTAAAATTACTCATCAGTCTCAAGGTTCAATACATTACATTCATGTCTTTACGTCAAATCTATGTTAGTCTGTTTTTCACTGTGATTTGCTTGTTTATTGATGTTAGCCAACAATATCTCTAAGATAATGTTAGCTAGTGTTGCATAGTGTTTCCATACACATAACTGTTTTTAACAATTATGAAGTAGCTGATGGTACTTAGTGATGCTGATCCACTAGAAAAGATCAAAAAAGGAGGGTAACCTATCTTATCTTGATATGGTAAACTAGGCTAAAACAGGAGCTAAAGTATGATTCAGTGCAAGACAACTGTAAAAATGTAGAAGTAGAGTGTCCTTGGGGATTGGAAGGAGTCCTAGAAGCTTTCAGGATCCTTTTTACTCGATGCCACTTGCTCTGAATCAACAGGAGGAATGTAAAAGTAAACGTACATCCTGCGACGGTGTATCTGGTTTGTGCACACTTGAGAACGTGGCCGACGACCAAGAATAAGGAGCGCCAAGTTGGCGTCCATCCAAGGCAAATTAAGGAAAAATGTGCATTTCTATCCCCTTGGGTGTCTCCTGTGGTTGTTCCCCAGAGACAGACAGACAAACAGGCCGAACGGGGAAACAAGAGAAGACAACGCAGTGAGTCAACGAGGGCGTGCGGTGCTTTAAGAGGCCCGTCGACTCAAACAAGTTGAATCCGAACCCTGAATGAAACTACAGGCTTCGGGGGATATTTCAATCATGTGAAGTAATGGATATGCATGAACTTCCAAAACAATAGGCTACTGTACACACGAGAATAAATCCCCCTAAAGATGTCTGGCAGTGGCACATTTTCGCTTTGGTGTTTTGCCTCTGACTTCTGTCTGTGCCCCCCCACCCCCTCGCCACCCCACGCACTTTGAAGATTTCTACAGTGCTCGTGGATACAGGGGCAGCTTTGGTGGCCGCCACATCCTGGGGTGACACAGATCGGATAACTGGTGTCATCTCCATGGTCGGAGGTGGTAGAAGTACGTACGTTACTGCAGTATTAGTACAGATACAAATGTACAAAAAAGTACAAAACAAAAAAAATGATTCTTTCCTGCAGTAAAAGGTATTTCTACTGGATGTTAGCGTGCAACGTTACCTGAAAATCACAGTGAAAAAACGTCAATAAACTAAAGTCAATATTAATTTCACTCCATTGTGCAATTTACAAAAAGGCTCAAGGGTTAACTGGTTGTCTGGTTCAATAAATCCAGTTTACACTAATACGTAAAAAGACAATTAATATGGAGTGCATTATAATATCAGATAGTGTTTTGTTACAATTGGTCACATCTTTTATTATGTTACGTCTTTCATGTTGCCTTTGTCGTATCACATCTTTTCTGCTGCTTTTGTTGTTTTATCTTGTTACATCTTTTACATTGTCATTTTGTGCTGCTTTGTTACATCTTTTACGCTGCTTTCTGCTTGCTACACTGCATTTGTTGTGTTATGTTGTTGCATCTTTTATGTCACTTTTGATCTTGTTACATCTTTTACATTGCGTTTGTCGTATTACGTTGTTACATCTTTTACTCTACTTTCTTCTTGCTACATCTTTTGCGTTGCTACATCTTTTACGACACTTTTGTTGCATTTCGTCGTTACATCTTGTACATTGTTTCTGTCATGTTTTGCTTTGTTACATCTCTTACGTTGAGTTTGTTGTATTACATTGTTACACCTTTTATGTCACTTTTGTTGCATTTTATCTTGTTACATCTTTTACATTGTCATTTTGTGCTTTGTTACATTTTTTACGCTGCTTTCTTCTTGCTACACTGCATTTGTTGTGTTATCTTGTTACATTTTTTATGTCACCTTTGTCATGTTTCATCTTGTTACACTTTTTACTCTGCTTTCTTCATGCTGCATCTTATTCCATTGCTTTTGTCTTATTGCATCTTTCATGTTACATCTTGCCACATATTTTATATCACTTTTGCTGCATTTCATCTGGTTAGCATATTTTATGCAGATTTCTTCCGAATAATCCTTTACGTTACTTTTGTTACGCTACGTTTTGTTGCATCTTTTACGCTGCTGTCTTCGTGTTGCATTTGTCTCTTACCATTGGTCATATGTTATATTCAGCGACGGAAACACCATTGATTGTCAGATTCTTAGCCTGTTTTTACATGTTGTCCTCCCATCTGTCTTTCACTGTGTCTAAAAAAATGCAAAAATACCCCCTTAAAATATATAACACAATTTTTTAACCCATAAAGACCCAGTGCTATTTTTGTGGCAGTTCCAAAAATGAATTTTTCTCTCTATTTAACATTTTCAAGTGATTTATCACCATTTGTTTTCATATTATCCTCTGTATTTTACATTTTTTAATGAAAATCAGATATTTTCCTTTATTTAATTCACTGATCATGTAAATGTTCATGAAAACTAAAGAAATAGTAGCTTTTTCGGCAAAATATATCAATAACTGAACAGAAACCAAGTGTGTCCATCCGCCGTCATAGAGCCATGAATCAATGTTGTAGAAGATAACAGTGTTACCACGGTAACTACGGAGCCTCTGAACGTCCAAATGGGTCATATCTGATGACCATGAAAAGATGAATAACTGCATTTTACACCATTTATGGGTTAAGATAAAAACATCCCTCAGGAGCATTAAAACTGAAGTACCAATACTGGGATATCTGTGTCCAAATGTATGATTTCTGACATGTTTAACTGCTACTGGAGTATTTACAGTTTCCGTTAACCCCTCTATCTTTGCTGTGACTCAGGGTGAAGTGTGTGGACGTGGAGGCTGTAGGCGAGGCTGTGAGGGAAAGGGGGGGGGGTGTCTGGTGGGGGTCCGGCCCGAGCCTCCGCCACCATAAAGGTCAGCGCTTCGACATCTGCTGCTCCTCTCTGAACCTCTCCTTTCATAATGGGGCAGCGGGGAAGAGGAGAGGACCCTGGGGAAATGATGCACGCCAACACACACGTACGCACACACAGATCTGTGTTCACGTGCACGCGCTCTCTGTTCCGTGTTCGCGTGCACACGCCGGCAGCACGGACCAAACTGCACGGCATGGCTGGTGTCACAAAGAATGGTATCATTACACCGGCAGAGACGCCTGGCGTTTGGCCTCAAAGACTCCAGCGTTTCTTGTTTTTTGGGGGTTTTTTGCCTTTTTTTTCTCTTTTTTTTTTTTTTGGATGATGGGGGAGGGGGGGCTGAGCTAAATGGAATCTCATCCCTCGGGGGCACAGCAAAGGTAGAGCAGTGTTGAAATAAGAAGTGATTCATGCTTTTATCATCCCAGGTGAACAGTGCAGCTCTTTCAGCTATTACACTCACTTTCTGGCAGGCAGAAGGACAAATTACGGAGGCAACGCTATCTTTTTCCCATTTGTTTTGGTTTGCCTTTCCCTCACCGACAATAAAGACGATCGGGGGTTACACACCAGCTGGGTTTTTGTGGCGACGGCGTATTACATTTAGCAGGATGTATTTGCAGATATGGAATATAATATACACGTGTATCATTTCATAAATTATATAAAAATAAGAGCTGTTGTGTTTTTGCTACTTTACAAAAACAAAGGGAGTGGACTGCCTCTTCTTGTTTTTACCTTTTTAACAATCTTAAAGTGCAAGTTTCATACTTCCTCTAGCTCCACCTTCTTGTCCAAATATGGTCACTTCTGTCTCCAGAAACCAAGAACATGAAAGTGACATGAACATTATAAAACATGGCTGCATGCGTTAACAATTAGCAAGTAGCTGATAGTACTTATTGATGCGAATCCCATGATTTCCTAATCTAGTAACCAATGCATAAAATTTCAGTGGCTGGATATTAGCCTACCCTGCTAATTTAGCTAGCTAGGTAATAGGTTGACATCACTGTTATCAGACACACTTGTATATTATTATTAAATAGTCAAAATTACTAATTATTATGACGGCAATGCTATCGTTTTCCCATTTGTTTTGGTTTGCCTTTCCGCTCACTGACAATAAAGACGATCGGGGGTTACACACCAGCTGGGTTTTTGTGGCGACGGCGTATCACATTTAGCAGGATGTAATTGCAGAAATGTAATACAATATACACGTGTATCATTTCATAAATTACATGAAAATATGAGCTGTTGTGTTTTTGCTACTTTACAAAAACAGAGGGATTGGACTTCCTCTTCTTGTTTTTACCTTTTTAACAATTTTAACATATGAGTTTCAGCCTTCCTCTAGCTCCACCTTCTTGTCCAAATATGGTCACTTCTGTCTCCAGAAACCAAGAACATGAAAGTGACATGAATGTTATAAAACATGGCTGTATGTGCCAACAATTAGGAAGTAGCTGATAGTACTTTTTGATGCGAATCCCATGATTTCCTAATCTAGCAACCAATGCGTAAAATTAGCCTACCCTGCTAATTTAGCTAGCTAGGTAATAGGTTGACATCACTGTTATCAGACACACTTGTATATTATTACTAAGTAGCTAAAATTACTAATTATTATGAAGGCAACGCTATCTTTTTCCCCATTTGTTTTGGTTTGCCTTTCCACTCACCGACGATAAAGACGATCGGGGGTTACACACCAGCTGGGTTTTTGTGGCGACGGCGTATTACATTTAGCAGGATGTAATTCCAGAAATGTAATACAATATACACGTGTATCATTTCATAAATTACATAAAAATAGGAGCAGTTGTGTTTTTGCTACTTTACAAAAACAGAGGGAGTGGACTTCCTCTTCTTTTCTTTACCGCTTATTTTTCATGTCAGCTACGTTAGTTAAGTTTGACAAAAACATCCAGAACTGACATAAGTAACACTCGCTTGAAGGAAGACTTTTGCAATTTTGTGGCCACCGCACATATGGGGGTTGGGGGGCAGTCTTTCAGTCACAGTTTTAGCAATGTGTGGACAACCATTGAAGAGTGTGTACAAACAAGACAAACACACTTCACCCAGTTATTTTTTTGAAATAATTAAAATAATTAGTGCTTTGTTTACCATCTTAACAACATATGCTGTACCTCAAACAATTTACAATGTACACAAACATATAAACAATGTAAAGTAATATCAAAGCCCTTCTGATTTGATATTTAAAAGTCATAAAAACACTAATAAGTGTGACCAGGCTGTTTAACGATCTCAAATCACGCTATCTAAGATCGTAGTTTGTCAGATGATCTACTGTTCAGAGGGAGTGTACAGATTATGTCCTTAAATAAACACACAACACTGTTCTGACTCTAGTACCAGAGCTCTGCATTATAGATTGTTCATAGCATTAATGTTGTGAGTTGAAGTCTGTTTATCACGATCCTTTATCATATGCCTGCACTAAAGTGGTTTATTTAATCCACTTTAACCTGCAGAATTTGTTCGTTATTTTGCCGCTCATGACATAAAAAGCAGTAATAAAGAGCTGCTTGTTCAGTTTCTAAACCACTGACCTGTATGCAGATGCTTTCCCAAACTGATGGTGAAACAACTAAAATTTCTGTCATAAAACTCTACTCTCTTCTACACAGTCCTGCAATGACTAGGTGACAAATGGTCCACTACTCGTTTATTAGTCAACAGGTCATTACTGATGTCATGCACTTTTGTATAAGGAGAAATGTTTATTTTTTTTGCTGATTGCAACTCCTTAATATTTTGTTGTTTAAACTTTGTTAGTCACTGGAATGGTCTGCACAAAATGCACTTTTGTTCAAGGGGAAAAGTATTTTATTTATGCTGCAATATTTGTGGAATATTGAAGATTTGTTTAATTTTCTTATACATTCTAATTGTTGTGCATCAAATGTTCTGGTTAAAAAAAAAGAAAATGTATTTTATTGCAGCAATAAATATAAATAAGAGCCATTGTTTGATGTAGTTCATTATCTGATTAGTCAACTATTTGTTACAGTAGTCGATAACTGGTCCACTACTGAAATAGTCATTAGTACCAGTTCTGCTTCTGGATATTGTCAAATTATTGCAATAATATTTAACATTTAATTCAATTACCACAGCCTGAGCCTCGAGAAAAAAGAAAAAATTAAAGGAAAATGTGCTGTAGTTTGTTTTCAACTGGTGAAATCCAGATCGTGGATTATGATTCTTCACCAAAATACTGACATATGATCCTGAGGCCAGATTGTCCATCCCTGCTAACAGCCGACATTTGTGGCCCCTCCCTGGGTTAAGTGTGAGCCATTCAACGGGCTGTGGTCAGCCTCTGTGATGCCTACAGCCGTTACAGCGAGCTGACCCACCGGCAGCTAATAAAGCCCCCCTTATGGCACTTTAATTTTCTGTTAAACCTCCCCAGTCTGAGCAGCGTGCACACATACACATAGACAGACCCAGCCCATCGCCTTCCCCTCGCCTACACTGACCCCCCCACCCTCCCCTCCCACAAATGCACGAATCTGGAGATATCATCTGGACAGGTGGCCAGCCACCCAGACCTGACCCGCCTGCCCTCTCGCTCTGCCCCCCCTCCATCCCTCTGCCTCCTCCCCTCAACTGAAATCAGTTCAGGTCTGCTGGAAAGCCCCAAATGAACATGCACAGCGAACCCACCCCCCCAATTCACCATCACACACACACACACACACACACCTCCAACAAGCCTAGCAAATGTCTGTTACCCACTGAGCTGTCTGCAAGGATGAAAGCCTTAACTGTGCAAAAAAAGAAAAAAATCTGAGTCTGAGACATTCAACCAGGACAATAAATGTGATCGACTCAATAAAACACAACAGTGGATGCACGATTACTGTCTATTAATGTTCAAGAAATATTAGAAAAGATCACCAAAACAAAGCCAATCTATTCTTGACATTCACAGTTTTAAGTCCAATTCCTCATTAAACCCCTCCACTGATCCACTTCTTATTATCACAGATACAACATCTCTGCAGTTAATGGATGTGCGAATGAGCAGAATGGACTTTTCCTTTTGGGAAAACGCACCGATCGCACAGATACAAAAAAAAAAAACTTCACATTTGCTCCGCATTTAAAGACTTAATATTCGAGGAACGAGAGACACAATCAGAGGAGACATTTCCATGTGCTTCCTTGCAGCAAAAGCTCAAAATGAGAAACTTGATCAGTGTGTGCATGATGGAGTTGCGACACAAAGCTGCGGGTGTTTATCACTGAATTCTGTCCTTAGATGCACTCCTATTTTTTTTTTTTTTGCACTGAAAAGCGTGTGTTTTTAGCTAAACGTGGCTCTCTGTCGGTGCTTAACTTGAAGAGTTGCGGGATTGGACGCCCTGAAGACGGCGCGTTGAGGTTTAATAAATCAGCCCAAACTGTTTAAGTGATGAAAACACAGGCTAAAGGATGCCGTGCTCACAAAGCCGCAACGTGTTTCGGTCCCATACCGCTAAGCTAACGTCCATTATCGGACTGCTAGTGTTAGCTGGGTAAGTCAGACTAGTGACGCGTGCTGGCCGGCTAACTACCTAAGCACGTTACGGCTACAAATACACAGACAGGAACGGGAGGGAAAAGCTGGATATAGGTGGCGAATAGCTTTGGGGAAACAAGCCCCGGGTGGTTGTGGAGCTCCTAAGCTAGCCCCCAGCCTGCTAGCTAACATCTCGCCGAGGGTGAAGTGCGCTTAGCTGGGGCTAGCTCACAAAACACTGCAGCAACAGTCAGCAAGTAACTGACCGGAGGAGGGGAAAACACTCACAGCTAGCCACATCTGACACAAAGAAAACACCAAGTATGAGCCGGAACACAGCGGCGTGTCCGGACCACAACATAAAGCCCATGAAATGCAGCTAATAAATGTGTATAAGTTGCGTTGTGTTGAAGTCCGCTCCCCCAACCGCCAGCCCCGAATCTCAGACTCACCCTGTCACAACAGGCGCCATCTTCCACAAACTCTCACCAAAACTCCAATACTCGCGATATCCTTTTCTCTCTCCCACAAGCCCAACAATCCGCCGAGACAACAGAAGCAGACTGGAGGTGCAAGGGACGGAGGAGACGGAGAGAAAGGGGGTGGGTGAGGAAGACGGAGAGAGAGAGAGAGAGAGAGAGAGAGAGAGAAAGGGGAGGAGAGGAGGGAGAGTGAGCGAAAAGGGCAGACGCCACAACAACAGGCGTGGGAAACTTCGGAGACATCGCGAGATTTGGAAAACTCTCACAATAGGCGAGCATACAGGGAGCGTCCCCTATCGCGAGATGTTGGTAAAGTGGAGTAGTTGTTTATCTTGTGGCACTGAAATACTATTCCCACGTGTTTACCGGGTAATAAATTACAGCCGCCAATAGGTTAAAAAAAATAGAGACAGAGCGGTGAGGAATGCCTGTGTTTTCCCAGAATGAAGGAGGTTTGGAGATGAACTTCCAGAACCAGGTGAAGGTCTGGACCGGATTTAACCCTTTGTCCCACATCTGGGTTAAAGCAGGTTAAAGTCTGGGTTTATGATATGGAGCTGAATCAGTAAAAATAAACTGTAAAACCACGACTGTAAAGAGAATATTAGTGTCTGAAATGGAACTTATTACGGATTAAATAGAAAATAAATAGTTAATAGTTATTACATTTGATCATTTTTGGTTTTAAAGAGAGTGATAAAGATGTAAAACCCAGAAACATCATGGATTTTTCTCATTTCAAGAGCAAAACATTGTCTTTTTAATGTTTGTTTTTTACATTTAAAGCGTATTGTGTTCACTTTGTGTATTTTTTATTCCTCTTCTGTGACTTCATCAATTTTTTCACTTATGTTGACATAATATTTATTTTGATCTTCATTAGTTGATTTTATTCTTATTTTGTTTCTTTTATTTTTATTTATTTTATTTTATTTCTTTCTTTTCTTTTATTTCTTATTTTATTTTTGTTGATTTAATCCTCATTCTTGTAGATTTTTAAAACTATTTGATGTTTACTTCACTAACTTTTGTTGTTCATTTTGATGACAGTGTATATTTTTGCTATCTTTTATGTTTATTTTGTTCACTATGTGTATATTATGATTATTTTATACATTATTTTGTTGATTTAATCTAATATTTGTTCATTTTTATTGATTTAATGTTAATTTTGATCACTCTTGTTCATCATTTGTTGATTTTTATTCTCATTTCATTCATTTTTGTTGATTAAATGTATTTTTATTTTATTTTGTACACTTCTGTTGTGTATTCTATTAAAGTGGTGCTCATTTTTGTTCACTTTGACAATTTTCCTCACCGCTCTTTTAACTGTGCATAAATAATCACAACATATGCACCACAAAAGGCATGGGAAACTTCGGAGACATTGCGAGATTTGGAAAACTCTCACAATAGGCGAGCATACAGGGAGCGTCCCCTATCATGAGATGTTGGTAAAGTGGAGTAGTTGTTTATCTTGTGGCACTGAAATACTATTCCCACGTGTTTACCGGGTAATAAATTACAGCCGCCAATAGGTTAAAAAAAATAGAGACAGAGCGGTGAGGAATGCCTGTGTTTTCCCAGAATGAAGGAGGTTTGGAGATGAACTTCCAGAACCAGGTGAAGGTCTGGACCGGATTTAACCCTTTGTCCCACATCTGGGTTAAAGCAGGTTAACCCTCTGGTATCCGGGTGCGCCTTTTAGGCACACTTTGCACTTTGTGTTAAAAAACTTCATATTATTTTTCACAATTTAAATAAGGTTAGAATTCAAAAGTTGTCCAGTTTTGCATGATCTTTAAAATTCTGGCCACCAATTAAAATGTGCACATTGTAAACAAAAGAAAATTACAAGACTAGCATCTGTCTGCCAAGTGTGCCTAAAATGCACCATTTCTTCCATTTGATCTGTATGATTAGTGCTGACCTGGATTTACTAAAATAAAATCAAATTAGAGCAGAAAAATAAATCAATATATAATATTTCATAGTTGGATTTATAGGTGTGCATTTTACACACACTTGGTGACAGATGCTAGTATTTTTGAACATTTGACCTAGCGCCAAAAATAATAATGCTAATTAACCAATGTTGCTGTTAATCAGTGACATATGCCAGGAGGAAAAAATCGAATAATATGTGATCCACTTTTTATGTAGTTTATTGAAAAAAAATAATTTTTTGTATTTTTTGCATCCAAAAAATGGTTTGTTTACATTACAAACATGGCATTTAAAGGGTTAAAAAATGTGACAATTATTGACTATTTGGTATTTTTATTTAAGGCTCAAATTGATGAAATAGACAAAAGTGTAAAAGAATTAAAAACAAACTGTATGAACATTTTTTTTGACATTATTCCACAAGTGTGCCAAAAAGGCACACATGGTGTTTAGTAAGGGTCTTGGTGGACGGGATACCGGAGCGTTAAAGTCTGGGTTTGTAATATGGACCTGAATCAGCAAAATAAACTGTAAAACCACTACTGTAATGAGAATATTAGCGTCAGTGATGTGAAGGAACTGTCTGAAATGGATGTTATTACAGATTAAATAGAAAATAAATAGTTAATAGTTATTACATTTGATAATTTTTGGTTTTAAACTGGATGATAAAGATGAAAAATCCATAAAAATCATGGATTTTTCTCATTTCAAGAGCAAAACATTGTCTTTTTAATGTTTATTTTTTACATTTTAAGTGTATTGTGTTCACTTTGTGTATTTTTTTATTCCTCTTCTGTGACTTCATCAATTTTTTCACTTATGTTGACTTAATATTTATTGTGATCTTTATTTGAAAGTATAGAGGTTTTTTATCTTTTTTTTTTTAAATTGTGTTTGTATTTATCTGTTTGCTTTTTAATGTGGACCATGAGTCTGTAATAGTCTATCTTTATTTGTTGGTTTTATTCTGACTTTGTTTTTGTTGATTTTTCTCAGTTTAATCCTCATTTTAATAATTTTTTTGTTTACTATGTTCACTTTGTGTATATTATGGTCATTTTACTCATTATTTTGTTGATTTAATCTAATTTGTGTTCATTTTTGTTGATTTAATGTTAATTTTGATCAATCTTGTTCATCATTTATTAATTTTATTCTAATTTTGTTCATTTTTGTTGATGATTTTTCATTTAATCCTCATTTCATTAATTTTTTTCATTTAACGTTTTTTTTTTTTTTGTATACTTTTGTTGTGTATTCTATTAAATTGGTGCTAATTTTTGTTCATTTTGACAATGTTCCTCACTACTTTTTACCTCCACCAGGAGGTATTGTGATCGCTTTGCTTTGTGTGCAAGTGTGTTTGTTTGTAAGATAACTCAAAAAGTTATGGATGGATTTTCACGAAATTTTCAGGAAATGTTAATACTGGCACAAGGAAGAAATGATTAAATTTTGGGGGTGATCGGGGGTGGGGGGGCCCATGGGGGGGCCCCACTGATCGGCCCTGGCAGAGGTCTGCGCTCTCCAAGTGCTTTTCTTGTTTTACTGACTTAATTGTTCATTATGTTGATTTTAGTCTTATTTTGTACATTTTTCTTCACCATTTTGTTCATTCTGTGCTTATTTGGCTCATTTCCTCCTGATTTAATGGTTACTTTGTTCATCTTTTTTGTTCATCTGGTTCATTTAGTGGTTGATTTTCATTGAATGATATGTAAATATACATCTACCTGCTACCACTGTCCCACATAAACACACTGTTTCCTCCTGTTTGGTTTGTCCATATCTGGTCATTCCACCTTTCTGTTACAATGAGAACCAACAGCTGCCTGATACAAGCACCAAATATTTTTTATTTTACACATTTCCCACAAGTATGTAAGCATTGATGAACGACACGATGAGGCAGCAAGGTCACACAGACTTTAAATAAGAGCTTTTAGTGCTGCGTTTCTGCACAACAAATTTACAATTCCCGTGGGTAACATTGCAGTTCCTGTTTCGAAGGTGGAAACAATGGTGTGAACACACGTGAATGGGCCATACAGGGCAGATTAGTGCGCTGCCATCACATTGGGGAGTCCCATGACCGCCCTCCTCACAACCCAAACCTCAAAGTACAAGGAGGGCTATTATTTACAATCATCATGCTTGGAAATGTGGCATAGGAGGCTTTATTTTTCATTCTAAAGTCTGTTCCAGCAGTCAGGTCGTTGTCGTTTACGTGGGAGTTAAAGGGGTTGGAGGGCCGTAAACCACCATGTAGGTCTACGCTCCCAGCACCGTCGTCTTCATTATAATGTCTTTGGCGTCTTTGTTCAGCTCACGAGATGTTTTCAGAGGCCAGTAAATGTGTTAGGTGTGTGAGGAAAAGACTGAAAAAGGAAAAGACACAACGGTGTCACTGAGACCTGACTGTACAAGTCCCATCACTGGGAGTAATCGGATGATTGTAATAATCAGATCTGATACGTTTACATGCTCTTCAGATTCACCAGAACTGAAAACCCTGGTTTAACAAGTGGTTCCAGGCACAACAAACCCCGCCCCTTCAGCATATTGTATCTTATTTTGGCATCGATCCAGCTGATGTCATCATGTCTATGCGTGTGCCGATGTCATAGCAGTTACCTCTATATATGCGCCAAGTTTGAAGTAAACTGAAACAAAATTGATGTTTTTACAGCCATATGACATTTTGCCCGTTATAAGATGAATAAGATTAAATGGGAGAAAAAAATCATAAAAAATTTGAACTTTGACCTACTTTCCCCAAAATGTAACAACATCTGTTCTGGGTCACTGGCAATCTATAACCGCAATTTGGTCTGAATTCAACCAATAGTTTTACTGCTACAGCCACTTGAAATTTTGCCCATTATGAGTAAATGAGAAAAAAAATAAAAATTTAAATTCATAAAAAGTTGAACTTTGACCTGATTTTCCCAAAATGTAAGCAGATCTGTTCTGGATCACTGGTAATCTATAAACCTAATTACCTTCACCAAGGAGGCAATGTTTTTGCCAGGGTGGGTTGGTTGGTTGGTTGGTTGGTTTGTTTGTTGGTTGGTTGGTCGGTTGGTTTGTTGGTTTGTTGGTCAGTCGGTTGGTTGGTTGGTTAGCAAGATAACTCAAAAAGTTATGGATGGATTTTAATGAAATTTTCAGGAAATGTTGATACTGACACAAGTAACAAATTATTAAATTTTGGTGGTGATTGCGGGGGGGGGGGGGCAGATCTGCCTTGGTGGAGGTCTGCTCTCTCAAACAAAGACCAAAGAAGCACAGACACTTATAATCATCGTTCTCAGGATCTTTTCTTTTCGTCTGTTCCTAAAGTTAGAACTGAACAGGGGAAAAAGGCCTTCAGGTTTGCAGCTCCATTCACCTGGAACGAACTACAAAAGACCTGAAACTTAAAGATCTGGTTTCGTTGGACACTTTCAAGAGGATGTTGTACAACTTGGAGAGGGAGACATCTGGCTACAGATGTTTTGTCTGACGCACTTTATCTTCATCTCGTGGGCATTTTTAGCAAAGCTGACTTTGGAAGGTTTGACTTGATTTTGTGCTTTTTTATGTATTGAAAACTTGTTTTTGTTTTTGTGTATGAAAGTTTGTGTCTGTAACTATTTAATGTTCTGCTGTCCGTCTTGGCCAGGACACTCTTGGAAAAGAGATTTTTAATCTCAATGAGGTTTCCCTGGTTAAATAAAGGTAAATAATAAAAATTAAAATAACAAACAACTAAACAAACCAAACTAAAAACAATGACCCCTCCCCTTCGGGGGCAGGGTAATAATCAATGCTCCTGTTCATATGATTGTTTTTCTTTCAGAGTACATGTGTACAGTGTTGGCAGACTTAAACTTCCTGTTTTTGAGCCTGTTTACATGCCCACCAGTACTCTGATCAGTGATTTCTGGAGTTATCAGATTATTATTGATCATGTAAACAGTATAATCTAATCTGTCTGATCAGATAACAGCAGTAATCGAATTATAATAAATCAGATTAACACACCTAGATTTGTCCCAAATACGCCAGTGTCTTCCTGCATGTATAGACAATAATCTGATTTATTTAGTTCTGTTACATCTGAGCATGTGTAAACACAGTTAAAATAAAATGGAAGTTATGTTACCAAATGTGACTTAATACGTAATCTTAACCTTTCTTGGTTTTTCTAGGTTCAACTGGACAAGTTTTGCTCATTAAACAAAACTTAAAGATAAAACTAAATAAAAAGAAACTAAAAAGAGACAATTCCTTGAAAAAAACTTTCAACCAAACACTAAATGTTAATAAATACTAAACTAAAACTAGTCTGTATCCCAAAAATAAAGCTTGAACTGAAACTAAAACAAATCAGTTCCTCAAACTTACACTTAAACTAAAATAAAAGCTGCCAACTCCTCAAAAAAAAAAAAAAAAAAAAAAAGCACTAAACATAAAACAAAACTAATCACTTCCTTAAAATAAAAGTCAAACTAAGTCTAAAACTTGTTATTTGTTGTTTTGTTTTTTTTTTGATAAATAAACTTAACACTAACAATACTAAACTAAAACTAATCAATTCCTGAAAAACAAACAAAACTTAACAGTTCTTGGTAGTTTTTCTGGGTTCAACTGGACTAGTTTTGCTCATTACACAAAACTTAAACCTAAAATTTCATAAAACCTAACCGAAAACTAGATAATTTCTTGAAAAAAACATTAAACCAAACACTAAATGTTAACAAATACTAAACTAAAACTACCTACATCCTCAAACTAACACTAAAACCTTGGAAAAACTAGTGACTAAATTCAAATGAGTACTAAACTAAAATAAAATAAAAGCTGCCAACTCCTCAAAAAAAGGAAAAAAAAAATAAAATCAATCAATTCCTAACTATAAAACTCAATCTAACTCTAATCTAAATGTATTAATTTCTTGAAAAAAACTAAACTAAACTAAACACTAACAATAAACTTAACACTAAAACTACTGAACTAAAACTAATCACTTCCTGAAAATCAAACAAACCTTAACACTCAAACTAAATAAAACCTTAACTAAAGGTCGATAACTCCTCAAAAAACCATTAAACCAAACACTAAATGTTAATAAACACTAAACTAAAACTACCTACATCCGCAAACTAACACTAAAACCCTGAGAGCTATCAGTATCAGTTTCTCAAAATAAAGCTTGAACTGAAACTAAAACAAATCTATTCCTCAAACTAACACTTAAACGAAAATAAAACTCCTCAAAAAAAAAAAAAAACACTAAACATAAAACAAAACTAATCACTTCCTTACAATAAAACTCAAACTAAGCCTAAATCTTCTTCTTTTTTTTTTTTTTTTAATAAATAAACTTAACACTAACAATACTAAACTAAAACTAATCAATTCCTGAAAAACAAACAAAACTTGACGTTTCTTGGTAGTTTTTCTAGGTTCAACTGGACTAGTTTTGCTTATTACACAAAACTAAATAAAGCTTAAACTAAAACTGGACAATTTCTTGAAAAAAACGTTAAACCAAACACTAAATGTTACTAACTACTAAACTAAAACTACCTACATCCTCAAACTAACACTAAAACCTTAAGAACTATCAGTATCAGTTTCTCAAAATAAAGTTTGAAGTGAAACTAAAACAAATCTATTCCTCAAACTAACATTTAAACTAAAATAAAAGCTGCTTACTCCACAAAAAACAACAACAATAAAACAAAAAACAAAACTAATCAGTTCTTTAAAATAAAACTCAAACTCCTTGATTCCTCAAATTAACACAATCAAAGCTCGGTAAAAATGAAAACTAGTGCAGCATTAAAGCACAAACTGATGAAAAAAACGGATGGAAACGTCATATTTGGCGACTGAACGTATTTATTCAATCTGAGTCCAGTTTTTAAATGACGCTCTCACATTTTATCCACAGTCTGAACGGTGGATGAAGTCAAACGTCCTCTGGATCGAACCGACGCACACGTGTAAATCTACACATTTCAGATTGTTCAGATGCATAAATTATTTTTATGGCGTTTTTCATTCAGTGCCAGAGACAGAGCGACCGAGGGGAAACTGTCGGAGGAGGAGGAGGAGGAGGAGGAGGTTGAGTATTAGAGCGAGTCTGGACCCCAGCCCGGCTCTGAAGACTCCCAGACCAGGACCTCAAACTGCCCTCAAACATTTTCCTTCCCTCTCGCTTTTATAGTCGACAGAGAAACTCCAGCTCCACTCGTAGCTGAATGGGGAAGAATAAAGTTTCCTCAAATGTTTTACAGCTGAACGCAGTAAAAAAAAACACAAGAGCATACACGAGGGCAAGTAGATGCAGAGAAATTAAAGGTGAAATAGAAGGAGGCAGTAACTTTTACATTCAGTTTGAGCTAAATTACAATAACATCATGTCTACTTCAGTGACGTTTTTTTTTTTTTTTTTTTTAGCTAAAACCTGCAGTTCTTCAAATGGCCACTTGGGGGTGACTCTAAAAGTGAGTCAGTTCCTGTAGGACACAGGTGTCAAACATGCAGCCCGGGGGCCAAATCTGGCCCGCCAAAGGTTCCATTCCGGCCCTGCAGGATGAAAGTGCAATAATGAACCTCAACAGTCCAGGCTGTCCAAATCCTTTTGGTTCAGGTTCCACATACAGACCAATGTGATCTACAGTCAAAAGAACAACACAATAAATAACCCATAAATAATGACAACAACTAATTTTCTTTGTGAAAAATTATGTGGAAAAAATGTAAGCGAAAAAAAACAAACATTACACTGTGAAAATATTTACATTTACAAAACTGTTCTTTCACAATAAAATGCAAATAAATACATAAATAAAAACAAAGATGAACAACCTGAAATGTGCAATTGTAACAATATTCTGCCTGTTATTAAATGTTTGGTGCATTTATGGATCCACTGTGATCTGCAGTTGTGTTCATAATAACAGATGGAATATTGTAGAAATTGTTCAAATTTTAGTTCCAAACTCCAAAAGCTGAACAATATTCTGCCTGTTACCAAATGTTTATGGAACATTGTGTGTAATGTACATGTAGAAATAAGAAGTTGAGGCATAATATTGTTTAAATTACACTAATTTGTTTAAAATAAAAATTCAGTTTTTTCAGGTTATTCACATCTTTTTTGTAAAATGTAAATATTTTCATAATTTAATTGGGTTTTTGTACTAAAACAAAAAGAAAACCTTGGATTTGTCATTATTTATAGGTTATTAAGTCCTTATTTTACTGGTCTGGCTCACTTGAGATTAAATTGGACTAAATATGGAACTGAACCTAAATGAGTTTGACAGCCCTGATGTAGGATGATGTTGTTGCATCAAAATATTCATGTTTACAAGTAATGTTTGGGTCTTCAGAGCTAATTTCTCTCATTCATGACAACTATACGGGGGTGAATTAATATTTATATTTATACATAATCTGGATATTGATGCTAGCACCACATGGCGTTACCATGGCAACACAAATGGAATTGTGGCTGCCCCCATTACCAAGGGCAACCAAGTTTAAGAGGCTCCATAGACCTTTCAGAATAATAGGGCTTATTACAGACTGACTTCCTGTTCCAGTGTCACATGGTTTCTCTAAGCCCCGCCCCTTTAACAGACTATCATTACATCCCATTCCCTTCATTCCAAAGGGAGAAGTGAACGCAATTTACAGATTTCAACCAATTCTTTCTGCGCAAAGTGAACATTTTCCGCAAGCCTCGTATCTTCTGAACATTCTGATGTTAAAATGACAGACGAACAGATCAGGAGGAAATTAACTTTCAGGGTTTAATCTGTCGTAGCGATAAATTCTAGACGCATCGCACAACAACTTAGTGAAATGAAAAGTGAATTAGAAGGATGGTTTTGAGGAGGCAGTAACTTTTACATTCAGATTGAGGTAAAAATTAGGTTAACATGATGCTGACATTAGTGACTTTTTTTTGCTAAAACCTGCAGTTCTTCAAATGGCCACTTGGGGGTGACTCCAAAAGCGAGTCAGTTCATATTTACAAGTAACGTTTTGGTGTCCAGTGCTAATTATCTCATTCATGGCAACTGTGCGATGGTGAAATAATATTTAACTCAGTTATTAAATTATATAAAGTCTTAAAGTTACTCATCATTCTCAAGGTTCAAAACATTACATGCATGTGTTTAAATCAAATCTATTGGAGTCAGTTTTTCACTGTGATTCACTTGTTTATTAATGTTAACTAACTCCATCGCTAACCTAATATTAGCTAGTGTTACATAACGCCAGGTTTCCACTACATGGTAACGGCTCGACTCAACTCGGCCTTTTTTTCCATTACGTAAAAGAACCTGGAATCTGGTACCTGGTACTAGTTTTTTGGTATCTGCTCCACAGAGGTTCCAAAGCAGGGGGAGGAGGTACTAAAACGTAATGTGTAAACACTGCAGATCACTGATTGGTCAGAGAGTGCGTTATTGCGTCTTCAATGTGCGACCCGCCATTTAAAAAAAAAACAGATTTGGAAGTTTACAGTAAATATAGCGTTAGCTTAATCCACATGATGACAGCCCACAAACCTACACCGTGGTCGGTTGAGAAGGTTCAGACATTTCTGTCCTTGGTGGTCGATGAAAAAATTCAGCGTGAGCTTGACGGGACAACACGAAATGAATGAGTTTATTAGCAACTCTCTGAGCAGACAACGTGGAAGTTACACGCTGCGTCGGTATAACTTCCAGGTACTCTAAAATCGGTAGTATCCTGTAATGGAAACGGTCTCCAGAAATAGTACCTGGTACCTGAGTTGAGTCCAGCCAGGTCCACGTCATCATGCAAGTAGATGATGGTACTAGATGCTAATCCTAAGATTTCCTTGCTAACTGAGTTGCATCCTTCGTCCAGCTCCACCTTCTTGTCCAAATATGGTCACTTCTGTCTCCAGAAACTGAGAATGTGAAGGTGACATAAATGTTATAAAACATAGCTGTATGTGTCAACAATTAGCAAATAGCTGATAGTACTTAGTGATGCTAATCCCATGATTTCCTAGTCTACTAACCATTGTGTAAAATTTTAGTGGCTAGGTATTAGCCTCCCTGCTAATTTAGCTAACGAGGTAGTGGGTAGAACATTAGGTGAAGCTGACATCAGAGTGTCATCAGACACACTTGTATATTATTAAGTAGCTATAATTACTTTTTTTGTGTTTTACATAACATTTGCTAGTTAGTAGTGTGGTTGGAGTTTGCATTAGCATTAGCATGATGAGTTGCATTTCTCACTCTTCCAAATTTCCACTATGTCGTCCAAATGTGGCGACGTCCAAAATACCAAACTGGAGACTTCAAATGATGACACGGTCTATGAGTCAAACAAATATCATGCTTTAATGGCCACTCATACACTATTTAGACCTTTTTTTCTCCAGTTCTACCAGTTTAATGTCTTTTCTGGCAGGACAAATGCTCTACCATTCTGTGTTAAAGTTGTGTTATTAATAAGTAGTGTAATGAGGAAGCAGCTTCTACACATATCTCACCCCCCCAAACCTCAGTCTCTCATTAGGAGTAGAAGCATTTATTTTAATAGAGGGGGAGTCGATTCAAGCAATCATGACTAAGCCATAAGCCTCAGGTCTATAAATCCATTCACTTGACTGCTTAAGCTCATGGCTCAGAAAGAAAGATTGAGATAGAAAGAAAGAAAGACTGATTCTTGTCCTCAGTGGAAAAGCTTCTCAGTGGAAAATCATCCAATTTATGTTATCTGCTTATAGACGGAGCCTATGTGCTGTTATGTGTTGAATATGTCTCCACAAAAAGGAGCTAAAGGGTCACAGAGTCGGTCACCTTTGAACGTCTCTAAAGTCCAAAATGAACAGTTTCAGTCTGAGGTCCAGCTCATTTTCACATCCAGCTATGATAAATCACCACTAGTGCTCATTACGAAAAGAAAAGGGAGAAATTATTTTTATCTGCAGATGGGGAGAGTGAAAACAGAAAGAGGGAGAAAGCGAACCAATTAAGGAAGTGCAGTTCGAGTTTCCTGATAAAGCAGGAGTCATTCGATACGAACAGAGGAGAGTGAAACTTCCTGAAATGAGTCGACAACGCAGACGAAAAATCAAACCGAGAAGTGGTGACAGACACTGGGTCAAATGTGAGACGGGTGAGAGGTGAGACAGGAGACGACAGCAGACTGGCATCTGATCGACATGGACAGATGAGCGGCGTAGGAAAGGTGAGAGACGGATACGACAAACAGGAAGTCAGTACGTGGGCCTCGAAACAGACCGTTCTACATCCAGTGGAAACATGAGCCTAAAGATCAAAGCTAGGGTTCGAACAAAAGACACATGTGACCAAAATACTACTATTATTATTCATGCCCCGCCCACAATAACATCTACCTCCACCTGACTAAATTTAATTTAATAACTGTGTCCAAATGTCAACGCAAAAAGACTCTAAAGTCTCAGAGTCGTTGTCGGATAAAGCTGTCCATAGCTGTCGTCCAGAGGCGATTTCTCACAGACTGCAGCGGAAGCTCAGCTTCCCCTAAAATTATGAAAATTAAATGGTTAAATATGTTCGGTTGTGTTGACATTTCATTGACTCCAAATGTGTTAGAACACGTTCATCTCACAGACGAGTTTGTTCAGATTCAGTTTTATCCCAGATCATCAGACTGGATGTTGTTCACTTCTCCTCCATTCCTGTGTCTGTGTTTTCTCCTCCATCTCTGCTCAGTGCATTTGTCCGCAGATGCTCAGCGTCCATGCACTTCAATGGTTCTGAGTGGAACTGGTTTTTTCATTGCCTCAAAACTGGACGGTAATTGGATAAATGCCACGATGTTGTCCCGCCCCCGGACGGTCGATGTCTCTGGGGGTGAATGGAGCTGTGGGCGGAGCTTGGCTGGGCTGGACGCTGAGCTTCCACATGCTGATAGGAGGATCAGTTGAAAGGCTGAATCCTGTTTGATTGACAGCTGTTTTCAGATCTGCTCCTTCACTGACACAGTTCAGTTTAAAACCGTCACACATTCTGCTGTGAAATCAGAGAAACCACTACGAAATGACTTGTTCATTTCTTGCACTGTAAATAAAACACACTCATTGTACTTCCTTGTTTTAATTTAACATGATTTCAGCGTTTTCTTGTTTACTTCGTACGATAAGGTCACTGACCATTTTCTTAAAAAGGAACGGAGGGCCAAATGTATGTTTAAATAACTTGACCATTTTTTAATGTAAGCCAACAATGAGCTTCCCCTGTCTGAAAGACGAGCAGCTGCCACTGCTGTTGTTCAACCTGTGGACACTGTGGATAATACTGTCCACAGCTGTCATCAACACTGAAGTGAAGCTGGAACCAGAACATTTTGACCTCCTCTCTTTCCACTAATATGACCTAAAAATCTACATTTTTATAGAACACATCTATGATTCATACCTGTTAAATCATGCATGCTCCTTAATTTCTTTCCTTCCAGTTTTCTGAATATTTGGAGAAAAAATATGGAGTGTTCCATTTTGTTTTCTTAGATTCCCTGTAGGTCAAGTTGGTAGGTCGGCTAATCCACTGTTTTGTCTCACATTGAAATGATTTCAGACTGGAAACAAATGGTCCGGAGAAGGTCAATTAATGAATGACTTTGACCTTTGACCACCGAACTGTTTTACCTACACCCTTGAGTTTTAATTCCGCAACATTCAGTCAAGTTGTTTATGAGACAAGATGGAAATGAACAAAATCTCATGGAGATGAGCTGTGGATGATTTGATAATATCATATTCCCTGAGTGAGCATCACCAAAGTAAAAGTCACAGATGAATGAGTGTGAGTTCACAGAGGAGGGAAGGGCGTCCCTGTCCGTTCGTCCGTCCAGTCCATCTGTCTTGTCCATGGCCACTCGGGAAAACCCTCGAGGGCAGACAGTCTGACGAATGGAGAGGACGATGAGGGCTTCAAACCCCCCCCCCCCGTTCAAAGCCTGGACATTTCCTTCACTTGACTGCCATTACAATTAGGACTCAGAGACATCACACAACCTGACGCACTTGACAGAGGAAAAAAAAAATGACAGGGTGATAAGTTTACAGACTGTCAAGGGAGCTG
Source organism: Sphaeramia orbicularis (assembly GCF_902148855.1). Classification (NCBI taxonomy): domain Eukaryota; kingdom Metazoa; phylum Chordata; class Actinopteri; order Kurtiformes; family Apogonidae; genus Sphaeramia; species Sphaeramia orbicularis. The sequence continues at coordinate 44,021,613 of NC_043974.1, read as the reverse complement.
AGTTTCGCAAGCGTTTGAAAGAGAGGCGAATCAGAAGCATGAGGAAAGAGACGTTTCCCCTTTCCTGGACCTGAACGGTTCATGGCGAGTTCAAGCTGCCAAATGTATGTGGGGTGAGAAGTGTTCAGACACGATATCTGGCAGCTCCGCCTCCGACGACCGACCACATCGGAAAAACAGCAACACTGGTACAGTAGTGGAAAAAAGGATCTGGAAGCCCTTAAAATGATTTCGTTTAACGTAGTCTCAAATATTGACATGACATATTGTGTTTCAAAAGGTGTTCTTTTTTATTATTAACCTCCTGAGACCCAGGAAATGTCAACAAAGTACAAGTTTTTTTTTGTTTTTATTCAATAAGTGCCTATATTGGAAACATCATGATGCAACAGTGTTTTTCAGATGCAGTTTTTAAAATTTTTATGGAATGCCCTTTGTGGTGGACAGTTTTCTTTTCTTTTTTTTTTCTATAAAGTCGTGAAACTCTTGTCCACAAATGAGGACAGAAAACCCATAGCTGGGTCTGAGGAGGTTAACCTTTATTTAACAAGGAAAAAATGACTCGTTGACAGTCAAAACGTCTTTTACAGTCCAGGCCAAGACAAGAAGATACAAAAACATAAAGTCCAGCCAAACATCCACAATTAAAACTAGATAAAGCACAGTAAAACTCATACATAGAAAAAAAAACTTAAAACATACATATAAAACACCACCAGTACATTAAAAGGGACTATAATCAATGATGTTCCTTAAACCCAATTCAGTCAGTTGGAAGAACATCTACATCTACGTCCAGATTTATCCGTTTTTCTTTCATTTACTGAACACTTAATAAGAAAAATGAACCGAACTAAATTGTTCATCATCTCATGTCTTGGATGGGTTTCAAGGGGAATCATCTTTCTGAAAAATGAACTCCCAGCCAATATTCAAAGACTATTTACAGGGGTCTGGCTATAACCTGAGGGGATGTGGGAACTTTAAAGTCCAGGTGGTGACAACGACCAGGAAAAGTTTGTGATGTCTGAAGAAAGGGCTTTGGACTTTTGAATCGTGTATTTTCAAAATGTCGCTTGCTCGAACCGTTTTTCTAAGATCTCCTACCCTACCTTTAAGTAATATTTGACAAATGCTTGGGGTGTCCACAAACTTTTGTCCACCCCTGGACCACAGTGGCTTTGCAGACTCGACCTACGAACCAGAATCCAGCGCTTTATGGCTCTAATGAACACATTTATGATCTGCTCAGTTTGTCCGTTCACTGATAACACCCCCAACTTATAATAAAGGCCAATCCATCGACATGACACATTTTTATGGCCTTGCATTCTCCTGTAATGGATCTAGATTATGGGCTTTCACAAGCATGACACAATCAGCCATAAATCCATTAATGCGATGGTTATCAAGAGAAAAAAACAAGCTACAACGGAGACTCGAGCCAAAAACCCTGCGTGTTTCCTCAGCTTAGAAAAGAGACATGTCAGCTTTGCAACTTTAGCTGGTTTCATATGGTTCATCTGAGGATTGAAAACGGCACATTGGGTTTTCACAAGAGGGAAAACCTTTTTATAAAACCCTGCCTGAGCGCCGGCCTGGGCGGGTTTGGCTCCACATCCCGTCGCCATCCCTGAAAATGAATGCAGCCTTAGGGTATCGTCCTATGATTAAAAAAGCAGAGCTGATCGTGAAATATGTCGAACGCATTATGTCGTGTAAAGAGTAAAAGCAGCTTGATGTCTTTATTTATGCGACATGTCCCCTGAAAAACATGTGACGATGTCAGAGGAGAATTTTAGGAATTGAAGTCTGTCAGTGGGCGTCGAATGAAGTGAAAGGCCACATCCCAACCTCATATTATGTCCCCTTGTGTATGACACACATTATATATAAAGTTTTACTGGAAGAAAATTATGTCTGAAGTCTGAGATTAAAAATGGATTAAAAAAGAAAAGAACCAATCACCAATAGATCAATCAATACCAAGTTGAATTGGCAAAGTTTTCAGGTTCTGCCGCAATGTTAGAATTCAAAGATGACGATGAAGATGACAACAAGGATGACGACAACAGCGATGACGAAGACGGGGATGGAGATGACGATGACAACGATGGCAACAATGAAGATGACAATGAAGAAGACGACGATGACAAAGATGACGATGACAAAGATGACAAAGATGAAGATGACGAAGACAATGATGACAATGACGAAGACGTTAATGAAGACAAAGATGACAAAGACAATGACGATGAAGACAACGGCGAAGGTGAAGATGACAATGATGAAGACAACAATGATGAAGAAAGACAACGACAACAAAAAGGAGGCAAAGATGACAATGATAAAGACTATGATGAGGAAGATGATGATGAAGACAATGGCAAAGACAAAGATGATGATGACGAAGACACCAGAGAAGACGACGATGAAGACAACGCCTACAGTGAAGATGGCGACGGAGAAAACGAAGATGACAATGCCAAGGGAGGCGCCCTATAGATGACTACGATGATGATGATGAAGACAACGACAGAGACGACAATGATGACGAAGACAACACCTATAACGAAGATGACGACAAAGAAGATGATGATGACAATGACAAAGATGAAGACAACAAAGACGACGATGTAGATGACGACGACGAAGACGATGGCGAAGACAACAACGACAAAGACGACGTAGACAACAATGATGGCGATGAAGACGAAGACCATGATGACGATGATGATGTCAACGAAGACGCCTGGGCCGGTGGGCTAAAAAGCAGAGCTGATTGTGAAATATGTCGAACGTATTATGTCGTGTAAAGAGTAAAAGCAGCTTGATGTCTTTATTTATGCAACATGTCCCCTGAAAAACATGACAATGTCAGAGGAGAATTTTAGGAATTGAAGTCTGTCAGTGGGCGTTAAATGAAGTGAAGCCCACATCCCAACCTCATATTATGTCCTCTTGTATATGACACACATTATATATAAAGTTTTACTGGAAGAAAATTATGTCTAAATTGTGAGGAAACCCTAAAAGCACCGACGGGAGTTTCTTCTAAATCGCAGCACGAGTTGAAACCAAAATGATAAGTTCATCATTTTGTGGATTTAGATGCTGTATTTAGTGTGAAAGCGATTAGAGAGATCAGATAGTTTAACTGCATAAACACTGAAAACAGCTCTATTCAGAGACAGAATGAACACAAACCCACCACTAGAAACAAAAAAACTCAACTTTTCATCAGATTTTAGTTTTTTTCTGGTTATTTCTTACTGAACAAACAACTTGATGCATTAGCGTTGTCAACGAATAGTCTAAATCTGACTGTGTTCAATTTATATCAACAGTAAACACACAAAGAAACTCTTTCCAACTTACAGATTCAACTTTACATCCAATTATGGGAAAATAATGTTTGACTGAATGTTGATTAATATCACGACATGGTCTAAACCTTAAAAACTAGAACTATTTGGCCTTCAACGGCAGCTCACTGCTCCTAATGCAGTGATGCTAACTGCTAATGCTAACACTAGCTGTTGTGTGTATTATGTGTAAAATGAAGAGACTGAAAAATAAAGTGACTTAACCACAACCATAACCTTAAAAACTAGAACTATTTGGCCTTCAATGGCAGCTCACTAGTCCTAATGCACCAATGCTAACTGCTAATGCTAAGGCTGTGTGGTTTATGTATAAAAAGAAGAGACTGAAAAACAAAGTGACTACCCTCAACCATAACCTTAAAAATTAGAACTATTTGGCCTTCAATGGCAGCTCACTGCTTCTAATGCTAAATGCTAATGCTAACACCAGGGGAAAGGTGTACTATGATATGTAAAATGTGCAGACGGAAAAAATAAAGTGAGTTAACCCTAACCTTAAACACCTAGAACTAATTCTGTGGCAACTGTATTCAATGCTAACCCTTACTGCTAATGCTATCACAAGCGGCTGTGTGTAGCATGATGGGTAAAATGAAGAGACTGAAAAATACAGTGACTACCTTCAACCATAACCTTAAAAACGAGAATTATTTGAACTTCAATGGTAGGCTACTGCTTCTAACTGCTTCTAATGCTAAATGCTAATGCTAACATTAGGGGAAAGGTGTACTATGATATGCAAAATGTGCAGACTGAAAAATAAAGTTGAGTTGAGTTTGAGTTCTCCTCCAGTGAAAGTCCTGCCCACTTCTATAGTTAGATTGATGTGCGTCCAGAACCACAGGACTGGAACATAGAACATAGAACAGAACCTGACAACCTCACACATTCAACTGGTTACTGATTCCTGATAGAACCTGACTGACAAACAGGAACACTAGAACTATTTTTCTTCAGGTGTTGTGTGGATCAAGGTTCTAATGGTTTGGGATTTTTCATTTTAGTTTAGTTTCATTTAGTTTGGACTTTTCTTTTTTCTAATTCCGTTAGTTTTAATTCATTTTTAGAACAGGTTTGCTAGTTTTTATTAGTTCAAATTTTTTTCTAAATGCTTAGTTTTAGTTTAGTTTTAGTTTTGTCGTCTCTTTTCTCTTCTTCTCTGTCATCGTATTCAAATAAATCGCAGACAGGACTCTGCCGCTTCAGTCTCCATGTTTCCAGGTAGAGTGGGGACCAGAAGACGACTGGAAACCACAAGTGACGGACCGTCAAGTGTCGTATGGTGCCGCTAGCTAAAATTGCTCAAGCGAAATAAATCAATTTCGTATCAGTCTGACACTGACAAAGACGAAAACTAAGGGAAATTTAGCTGGAATTTTTATACGTTTTGGTTAGTTTTGTAAGGACACAATACAGTTTCAGTTAGTTATCGTTTTTTTCATTTTTATTTATTTTAGTTAACGAAAATGTTTTTTACTTCAACAAGGAGGTATTGTGATCGCTTTGCTTTGTGTGTTTGTTTGTTTGTTTGTTTGTCTGTTAGCTAGATAACTCAAAAAGTTATGGATGGATTTTCATGAAATTTTCAGGAAATGTTGATACTGGCACAAGGAAGAAACGATTAAATTTTGGTGGTGATCGCAGGGTAGGGTGGGGGGGCAGATCTGTCTTGGCAGAGGTCTGCGCTCTCCGAGTGCTTTTCGCGTTCAATTCAAGTTTTCGTCATTTTGTTAGTTTTCATTAACGATAATAACCTCGGTGTGGATGAATCAACATTAGAAACTAGTCTTAAAGCTCATGGATCTGTCGACTCATCCTGCAGAGTTTAGGGACGTCGAGACGATCCAAAAGAGGCGAGTCAGAGGAAATCGGAGTTGATTTGTCTCCGTCTTTTCGTCCATGAGTTCTTCGGTGACTCAGCCGTGATGCATTCAGTCACTTTCGCTTCTGCAGAGCTTTATTTGGACGCACGATACCGCGGCTGACATCCATGTTCCACTTCGGAAAATATGAGTCCACGCATGCAACCCCCAAGATACTGCAAGCGTTAAATCTGCCCCCCCTGCCCTCCGGGTTTTTATTCAGCGGGGTGATTTATGGCATCTGTAAGAACCGAAAAGCTGCAAGAAATCCCTCTAACCTCAACACAAGTTATTTTGTTTGTTGTCAGGATGTGGTTGAAACATCATCTCGTGCGCCTTAAAGGTTCTGTATCGCGGTGGAACCGGGCTTGGAGCCAAAGAGAAGAAGCAAAAAGACTCCTCCAAAAAAGTCCGATCCTTCAGAGACAAATCAAGAACAGGGTCAAAAATGTCATAACAATGGAGGCGTCCAACAAAAGTAAAACTCTCCACTGTGAAAAAAAAAGAAAAGCCCCAGGGAGATCCACGTCCAGTAAACCTAGAGCAGAACCCGTTTACTTTGGCCCGGATCCCTGGTCCGTTAAGACCCAGAATCAGCCTGATAATGTTACAACAGAGACTGACAGGTTGGGTTAAGTCACAGCGCGAAGATTGATAGACACTTATTAGATCCTGGGTCGATCCAAAACCAGAAAATTATTAATATTTGTGTGAGTTTGGTCTTGGGTTTTCTGCAGCGCATGCACCCCTGACCCAGAAAAACCTGGTCTGTGGTGGATCCAGAAGAGTTCCACTGTGTAGGATGGGCTTAGGGTCACAGCAGGGGGAAGACCTGGGCCAAGTGGACCGCTCAGACCTGGGCCAAGTGGACCGCTCAGACCTGGGCCAAGTGGACCGCTCAGACCTGGGCCAAGTGGACCGCTCAGACCTGGGCCAAGTGGACTTCTAAGACCTTGACCTTTGCCCCCCCATACCCACACCCTGCTGGACCTGGACCCAGACTCAGACCCAGAATAAGACCTGGACCCAGACCCGGACCTGGATCCAGACCCGGACCTGGACCCAGACTCAGACCTGGACCTGGACCCGGATCCAGACCCGGACAAGGACCTGGACCTGGACCCAGACTCAGACACCACTCCCGGACCTGGACCTGGACCCAGACCAGAACCCACTCTCAGACAACAGATCCAGGCTCAGACACCAGACCCAGACCAGGACCCAGACCTGGACCCATACTCAGACAACAGACCCTGGACCTGGACCCAGACTCAGACCCAGCCCCGGACTCAGACCCAGACTCAAACTCAGACCCAGACCCAGGACCAGGACCCAGACTCAGACACCAGACCCATACCTGGACTCAGACCCAGACCCGGACCCAGACTTGGACTCATATGCAGAGACCAGACCCGGACCCAGACCCGGACCTAGACCCAGACTCAAACTCATACCTAGATCCAGACCTGGATCCAGACCCAGACTCAGACCCTGGACCAGGACCCAGACTCAGACACCAGACCTGGACTCAGACCTGGACCCTGTTTCCTCTGCGTCTTTTCATCATGGTTAAAACATTTTCCTGTAAATGTGTGAAATAAAAAGACCTGGATCTGGACCTGGACTGTCAGACCTTGACCTTTGCCCCCTCACCGCCCACGCCCCCCCCACCCCACACACACACACCATGAATATATTTACACACAGATACAGAGATGTTTCGCCACAGTTTTGAGACCAACACTCCGTTTCTGGCCAAGTGACTGCGGCGCTGAGGCCGTGACCCTACGACCCCCCCACCCCCACCCCCCCACTCCGCCCCCACCTCCCAGGCTGTCTGTCTGGGGGCTGATGGGAGGTCAGTGGGGGGCAGGAAGAGGACTGGTGATTAGGATTGGAGGGGTGAACTTACCCCCTGACCCTCTGTCCTGGTCCAGGCAGTCACCGGGGGGGGGGGGCTGATAGTGGGCACTGAGGTGGGCGTCATGGACTTCAGTGGAAGTAAACACTGGTACAGGACTTCAACTGTACACAATAAAAGGAACCTGCTGTAAATGTAGTTATGTTAAAACCTGCACGCATGGACGTATCATTTACTGAAGTTCAGAGAAACATTTAGCTGGATTTACAAAAAAAAAAAGAAAAGAAAAAGGGAAATTCTTGTCTTTTTAATTAAGCAACAATTTAGAATAAACAATATACGCTTTAAATCAACAAATTAAAAAATAAAATGAACAAAATAAGAATTATAGGAACAGGACAAACAACAAAAGGGAAGACTATGACCTGGACCTGGAACTAGAACTGGACCTGGACCTGGACCTGGACCCGGACCTGGAACTAGAACTGGACCTGGACCTGGACCCAGTTTCCTCCGTGTCTTTTCATCACTGTTAAAAACGTGTTCTATAAATGTATAAAATGAAGTCCTGGACCTGGACCTGGACATGGACCTGGACCTGAACCCGGACCTGGGCCCGGGCCCGGACCCGGACCCGGACCCAGACCTGGACCAAGACCTGGACCCGGACCCAGACCTGGACCCTGTTTCCTCTATGTCTTTTCATCACTATTAAAAACATGTTCTATAAATATGTAAAATAAAGTCCTGGACCTGGACCCAGAGTCAGACCCGGACCCAGACCCGGACCTGGACTTGAACTTGGACCTGGACCCAGAACCAGACCCGGACATAGACCTTGTTTCCTTTGTGTCTTTTCATCACTGTTTAAAACATTTTTCTATAAATGTGTGAAATAAAAAGACCTGGACCAGGACCAGGACCTGGACCTGGACCTGGACCTGGACCTGGACCTGGACCTGGACCTGGACCCAGAGTCCAAACTTGTGTAACTAAATCATTATGAGGATGGATTTGGGTCCTGGTCTGGTGAATCCAGTTCTGCTGGTTTAATGAGTCCAGTAGAGGCAGATCTGAACACTGTGGTGAACAGACGGGTGAGGTAACGGGTGGGCAGGGGGGCCGTGGGGGGGTGTGGGGGTGTGTGGGGGGGTTGTCTTTACAAACGCAGGTGCCTTAATTGTCCTAAATAAAGCCTCGGCGAGTGGTGAACGTATGAATGAGTGCCTGTTCAAAAGGACGATGAATGAACGGGTGAATGAATGAGCACATGAAGAACAGCAGCACCGCGGGGGGGGGGGGGGGGGGGGGGGGTTAAAGGAGGAGGGGGTAATGGGGGGGGGCAGGTGACATCTGATGATACGTACAATGTCTAAAGAATAAGAATTAAAACAGCAAAAATACATCTACGTTATTTAAAACAATCCATCCTCTTACTGATAAAATAAAGAACTTTAATGAAAAGGAAAAAAAAGAAGAATAAAATCAAGAGAATAAATAGAAAAAAATCAACAATTTGAAGACAATTATGAATAAAACAACCAAAACACTGTAAATCAAGAAAAATCTACACAAAAAAAACAACAAAAATCAACAAAACTGAAAAAAAAAAAAAAAAAAAAAACAGGAAAAAATAAAATAATCAACAAAATTGACAAAAATTAACAGAAAAAAATAAAATAATGAACAAAATGAACAAAAATCAAAGAACCATAAAAATCAACAAAGTGCAAGAAAATGGTCAATAAAATCAGAAAGATGAACGAAAATCAATAGAATGAAGAAACGTGAAGAAACATAATCAACAAAATCAACCAATTCAACAAAAAAGAACAAAATGAACAACAAAAAAACAACAACAAAATAATGAAGAAAATCAACAAAGTAACAAAAAAGGAAGGGTATCAAAAAAGTAAGTGTAATCTAATATTCCCCCAAAAATCAACTAGAAATATGAAGAAGGTAATTAAAGTAATTTATTAACAGTCCACCAATAAATAAATAAACAAACAAATAAATAAACAAATAAATAAATAATTAATAATAAATAAATAATAATAATAATAATAATAATAATAATAATAATAATAATAATAATAATAATAATAATGAAATATCAACAGCATTAACAAAAATAAGACTTTAGGACCTAAACCTGATTTGGATCTGAAATTCATGTGTTTACATCCAAATCCAAATATTTCAGACTTGAACCTGAGAAAAAAACAAAAAAAACAAAAAAACTATAGAATAATCATTGAATTAACAAACAAAAAACAAATAAACTCAGCATTAAATCAAGAATTTAATAAGATTTGCATCAATGAATGACAAAATTAATGAAATAAACAAAACAAATGAATGAAAAGGAAAAAAAAAAAACATAAATCAACAAAAAAGTACAAAAATGAAAAAAAAAAGTGTTAAAATAACCAAATAAAGAATAAAAAAGCATTGATTGAACCAAATGAACAAGACAACAAACAAACAAAACAAGAGGTAGAGCAAATCAACACAATAAACAAAGAAAATAAGCGTTAAACAAATAAAAACAGATTATTAAATACAACAAAATAAGCGTCAAATCAACTAAATAAACACTGACTGAATAAATTCTTTATTTTGTTAATATCTTGTGTACTTTCTGAAAAAAATAAACATTATATCAACAACTTATAGAACAAGAATTAACAAAATGAGCAAGAAACTAACAAAGTAAACAAGAAAACAAACAAAACAAACATTAAATCATTAACGCTCCGGTATCCCGTCCACCAAGGCCCTTACTAAACACCATGTGTGCCTTTTTGGCACACTTGTGGAATAATGTCAAAAAAAATTTCATACAGTGTGTTTTTAATTCTCTTACGCTTTTTTCTATTTCATCAACTTGAGCCATAAATAAAAATACCAAATACTCAATAACTGTCACATTTTTTTTTAACCCTTTAAATGTCGTGTTTGTAATGTAAACAATTTTTTTGGATGCAAAAAACACACAAAATTTTTTTCCCCAGTATACTACATAAAAAATGGATCAGATATTATTTGATTTTTGCAGCCTGACATATGTCAATGATTAACAGCAACACTGGTTAATTAGCATTATTATTTTAAGCGCTAGGTCAAATGTTAAAAAATACTAGCATCTGTCAACAAGTGTGCGTAAAATGCACACCTATAAATCAAACTATTAAATATTATATATTGATTTATTTTTCTGCTCTAATTTGATTTTATTTTTGTAAATCCAGCTCAGCCCTAATCATACAGATCAAATGTTAGAAATAGTGCGTTTTATGCACACTTGGCAGACAGATGTCAGTCTGGTCATTTTCTTTTGTTTACAATGTGCACATTTGAGTTGGTGGACAGAATTTTAAAGATCATGCAAAAATGAACAACTTTTGGATTCTTACCTTAATTAAATTGTGAAAAATAATATGAAGTTTTTTTAAAACGAAGTGCAAAGTGTGCCTAAAAGGTGCACCTGGATACCAGAGGGTTAAACATAGACTTGACAATAAAATGAACAAAAATGAACAAAATAAACATTAAATCTACACAATAAACAGACAATGAATAAAATAAGCATTAACTCAAGACAATAAACAGAAAAAGACAGAAAGAATTAAGCATTAGCATGAATTAAAATATTAAAGCCTCGATAAAATGAACAAAATAAGCCTAAAATCAACAAAACATGATAAAAAAACACAATGAAAAACATAATTAATAAATATTCAATCAAGAAAATAAGAAAAATGATTAAAATAATTAAAGTAATTAGAAAAAAATTGTGCACAAAAAAATCAACAATAATTACAGTTCAGGAGGTAAACCTGAAAACAGACCGACATCAGGAGGAGGGTGGGTGTGTGGGGGGTGTAGAATCAGGAGTGAAGGGGGGGGTGAGGTGGGGTTTTTTGGTGGGTTTGTGGTTTTTTTTTGGGGGGGGGGGTTAGTCTCAGACAATGTGACACGGCACACGCTATTAATTCTGGCTCAGAGGAGAGACCCTGCCTCGCCATCTGCTCAGGGTCAGGGGCGTTCGCTGGGGTCGGCGTCACATCCACCCCCCCACACACACCCACCACCCACCACGACCCCCCCCCCCCCACCACCACCACCACCAACCCCACCAGCACACTGTAAGAAATATGGACCAGGAAGAGATCCAACACTGAAACAACATAACACAGAAAAGGATTTAAATATGGAAAAGAATGATTTATGTTGAAGTTTAATTTAATTATTGAAGTTCCTGGAATCATTTAGTCAGATATAAAGACAAAAATTAAGTCGATTTTAGTGGTTTTAGTCAATAAAATGACAAAATGAACAACAAAAATAGAGAATTAGCAAAAAAAAAAAAAAAGATAATCAACAAGGAAAATGAACAAACTAAGCACTAAGTCAAAGAAAAGGAACAAAAACTGAAGAAAATATGCATGAAATCAACATAAACAACAAAAAGGAACAAAGTATTATTCAAAGAAAAGGAACAAAACTATCCAAAATAAGCAAGATATTAAAAAAATAATAACATAAATAGAATAATAAAAATGGACAAATAAAGCACTAAATAAAGAAAATAAACATTGAATCTACAAAATAAAAACCAAAGAGGAACATTGTAAGTGCTGAATCAATAAAATATAACAACAATAAATTAGCAATAAAAGGAACAAAATGCATATTAGATGAACAAAATAAAGAATTCAAATGAATAAAACAAACACAATGACCATTAAATCATCAAAATATTGAATAAGAAAGAATAAAGAAAGAATACAATGAACAAAACAAGAAAGAAATAAAAGAATAAAATGAACAAAAATAAGCAAAAAAGCAACACAATAACCTAAACAACCAACCAAAAAAAACCCATTAAATAATCAAAATAAACACAAAATAAACAAAATGAAGAACAAGAAAGAAGAAAATGAGCAAGAAATCAACAAAATAAACAAATAAACAAACACAATAACATTAAATCATCAAAATAAACACAAAATAAAGAACAACAAAGAAGAAAATGAGCAAGAAATAAACAAAACAAACAAACAAACACAATAACCAGTAAATCATCAAAATAAACACTGAATAAGCAAAATATAAAAAAAAAAACAAGAAAGAAATCAATAAAATTAACAACGTGAACAAAATAAGCATTAAATCATCCAAATAAACAAGTAAACAAACAAAATGACCATTAAATCATCAAAATAAACACAAAATAAACAAAATAAAGAATAAAATGAAAAAAAAAAAACAAAACCCAAGAAAGAAATCAATGAAATGAACAACATGAACAAAATAAGCATTAAATCATCAAAATACACAAGTAAACAAACAAAGTGACCATTAAATCATCAAAATAAACAGTGCGTTGACAATATAAACGAACAATATCAGAACTAAATCAACACAATAAACATGTAAACAAATCAAATGAGCCTCAGACCAACACTCCTCATGTATTAGACTGATCCCACAGTAATGAACAGTAGCTTTATGGGACTCATTTTTTACAGTGGACTCCCTCTCAGACACGCAGACCCCCCCCCCCCCCTCTACTGTTCGACCCCCCCCAGTCCGTCCGTCCTCGCCTGGCAGACACCCGGCCAGGTCCGCGTGCATTTCCATAAAACAATTGGTGTCCAACCTGCTCCCGTGTCAGGTGGGCGGGGCTAAGGGGGAAGTGGAACGGCGCTCTAACAATGGCCTGTCACATGAAAAGGCCCTGCTCCACTTCATATACATTACAAAAGCCCCACCGCGGTCGGCCCCGGGCCCCGGGCCCCGGGCACGACGCCTGAGCTTGGATCTGAGCTTGGCGTTCGTTGGTTTGTTTGCACCCGCCGCCACCTTCCAGCCCCGCCTCCTTTAACCCTCCGGGATTACAAACGCATGTCCACGTGGCAGGACGAGGTTTCAAAGGCATTCGGAAAAAAAGAAGAACCATGTTGCATAATACGAACAATTTACATATTTACATAAAACAGAAAGGAATATACATAAAAACTAAATATTATAGCGTCTGAAGTAAAGAACACAACAAAGAAATGAAAATATGGAACAAAAAACACGGAAACAAAGAAATTCAAAGTAGAAATGTGGAAATTAACGGAATATGTACATAACTTTAGCATCGAATCAAGAAAAATAGAAAAAACACAGTAAAAAGTCACTGTTAAAACAACTTTTGTCATCAGAGGTGAACCTGAACGCACCATGAAGTCCATGTCCTGCTGTCAAACCCTTAAATTAACTGTTGTTTTTTTTTTCATTTTGGTTTGAATATCTATTTTTTATAAAGTTGCCGACAAGTGGGTTCAAAGGGATTCAGAAAAAAGAAAAACCACATCAAGTCGAAACAGCATAATATGAAGAATTTACATATTTAGATAAAACAGGAAGGAATATACACAAAAACAAAATATTATAGAGTCTGAAGTAAAGAAACAACAAAGAAATAAAAAAAATGGAACAAATGACATCAAAACAACAAAGAAATTCAATGTAGAAATGTGGAAATTAATGGAATATTTACAAAACTTTAGTGTCTAATTATTACAAATGTGAATGAATTAAAATACATTCAAATAAAACTATGTGTTTGAATGAAGAAAAATTTGAAAAGCACAGTAAAAAGTCTGTTAAAACAACTTTTGTCATCAGAGGTGAACCTGAACGCACCATGAGGTCCATGTCCTGCTGTCAAACCCTCAAATTAATACTGTTTTTTTTTTGTCAAATCCAGACCAAAAAAAAAGAGTTTTGTCCGTTCGCAATGGCGTCCTATGCTTTTTAATGTTAACATTTAACATTACTCGTAAACATTTCCTTCGTTGATGCAGAAGTTTGTGTTTTCTGTGAATTTTCTACAAATACCTTTGCGTGAAAAAACTGGCAAAGCTACGAGATTTACAGCCGAATTCTGTTAATGCTTTAAATCGGGATTAAACAGATCACATGACCTCTATCTATCTATCTATCTATCTATCTATCTATCTATCTATCTATCTATCTATCTATCTATCTGCGGTTTTCATAAAGTTGCCGTGTTGCGTTGCTGTGCTCTGTGTTGCTTTAATGTTGCTCATCCTCAGACATGTAGATGGGGAGGATTTCACCCCCTACAGCTCAATCCTTTAATCTGCTCTCGGACACGTCTGGAGGGCAAAACAAACAACTACCCCCCCCCCCCCCCCCCCCCTTAAACCCCCGTCCCTGAGGCCCCATCAGTGAACATGACATCAGCGGTGGAGGACGACATGAAGCGGTGAAGGTTAATGAAGTGGGGTTACGGCGGCGGCGCCTCTGAAACCCCCCAGAAGGTCCTGGTTCACCCTCAGACCAGAGTCAACGGGTTTATCAATGAAAACTGTTCCAACAGAAGTGATCAATAAGAGCTAAACTGATGTCTGGAAGCATTTACATGTGACAAACCATTCAAATGGACCATTAGAAGGACATGAAGACATTTTTAATGTTGACTAAATTAATCAAAAATCAACATTTCTCAAACCTGTGAACAAACTTTGTAGACATTTTCCCATGGAAGGTACATAAAAAACTTTTAAATGAATCGGACCAGTAGTTTCATGAGAGAAGATGTTTGAATAAATTGCAAACGAAGACGACGACGATGAAGGTGACAAAGATGAAGATGACAAAGACAAAGACAACAAAGACAACGACAAAGATGACGACAAAGACAATAATGAAGACGAAGACAACAAAGACAATGGTGATGAAGACATCGATGATGAAGACGACGATGAAGACAATGAAGACAACATTGATGAAGACAACAAAGACAACGATGAAGATGATGACGAAGACGACAACGAAGACGTCGACGAAGACAATGACAAAGACAATAACAAAGATAATGATGGTGAAGACAACGACGAAGACAACGAAGTAAAAAAAGAATAAAGAATGAAATAAGCAAGAAAATGAACAAAAAATGTCAAAGTAATCAATGAAATGAACAAAATAAATAAAAAATTTACAAAAACCTGGGGCAGCCGTAGCTCAGGTGGTAGAGCGGGTCGTCCAATAACTGAGGGGTTGGTGGTTCGAATCCTGCTCCATCCTAGTCAGTCCGTTGTGTCCTTGGGCAAGACACTTCACCCTCCCTGCTCCCAGTGCCACCCACACTGGTGTATGAATGTTTGGTGGTGGTGGGAGGGGCTGTAGTCTGCTCCCCCCCCCCCAGGTCAGCTGTGGATACAGGTGTAGTTTAGCACCACCAGAGGGAGAATGTGAGAGTGAATGAATAATGGGTCAATAATGTAAAGCACTTTGGGTGTCTAGAAAAGCACTATAGAAATCCAATCCATTATTATTATTATTATTATTATTATTATTATTATTATTATTATTATTCAAAATAATAAGTGAAAAGAACAAAATAAGCCACAAACTGAATGAAACTGAAGAAAAACTAACAAACCCATGGAGCTGGATCAGTGACCCACTGGGTTTATGTTCAGTTCATGACAGATTTGACTGAAAAAGTCCCATTTTCTGTAGTTTTCTCTGTTTTGATAAAATAACTTTTGAATTTACTCTGAGCTTTAACGAACATCTACACGATCAATGAATTAAATATAAGAAAACATATGATTTCAACTGAAAACACAAAATAAAGAAGACAAGATAATAATAAATGGTAATGAATCACTTACAAATGTTAGATATGGAATAAAAACTCCTGTCTGAGCTGACACAGAAGTCCCAGAGGCGGTTCTTGGGTTCATATGTCGTATTCTAACTGTTTCTATTCTGGGTCTGACGTGAACCCGGTCCAGAACCGTTATGGACTCCTCTGGAAACATGGACGCCGCTCAGACCGGTCAGAATCCAGGACTTTTTGGAAGACGCGGACACGACCAGAGGCTCTGAACTAGTATTTATGACCCATGTGGTTCCATCAGGTCTAGACTGGTCCTGGTTCTGGATGTGGTTTGGTCTGGAGGACCTTTGTCCTTTCTTCTCTGAGTTCTTCCAGGTTCCTTCAGTCTGTTCAGTCATGGAGGTCAAACACACGGGTGTTCTGTGTTCGAAAAAAAAACTAAACGAACGGACGAAGAAGAAAAAATATAAAAGAGTAAGAGAGGGAATGGAAACAAAAAGAAAATACTACTGAGCAGAAATAAACTCTACTCTACTCTTTGTACTCTATTATACTGTACTCATCTCTATTGTACTCTATTATACTCTCCTCTACTCTACTCTGTTTTACTCTACTCTTCTTTACTCTTTGATATTCTACTCTATTTTACTGTACTCTATTATACTCTACTCTGTTTTACTGTACTCTACTCATCTCTATTGTACTCTACTCTATTATACTCTACTCTATTATACTCTACTATATACTACTCTGTTATACTCTATTATACTCTACTCTATTATACTCTATTCTACTCTATTATACTCTACTATATACTACTCTATTATACTCTATTATACTCTACTCTATTATACTCTACTCTATTCTACTCTACTATATTCTACTCTATTATACTCTACTCTGTTTTACTCTCCTCTACTCTGTTATACTATACTCATCTCTATTGTACTCTACTATTCTCTACTCCACTCTACTCCATTGTACTCTACTCTACTCCACTCTACTCTATTTTACTCTACTCTATTATAATGTATTCAACTCTATTATACCCTATTCTACTATATTCTACTCTATTATACTCTACTCTGTTCTATTATACTCTACTTACTCTATTATACTCTACTCCACTCTATTATACTGTACTCTATTATACTCTACTATACTATATTATACTATACTATGCTCTACTCTATTATACTCTATTACACTCTACGGTATTATACTCTACTATATTATATTCTATTATACTATATTATACTCTACTGTACTCTATTACACTCTACTCTTATTTTTTGGTAGATAACTTTGGTCAGTGGTGGATGTTTGCATCTTTATGAGTTGAATATTTTCATAATTTAATGTGTTTTTTGGACTAAAACCTGTCGAATACTGTGTACTTGTCATTATTTCTAGTTTAGTGTGTTCTTATTTTACTGGTTCTGATCCACTTCAGACGGTACTGGTCTGACTGTGGACCCTGTCCTCTGATGGCTTTGACATCCCTGCTCTATTTAAACCAGCGTCTGCATGGTCTCCGGCTCCTACACCAGACGTAGTACCTTTAAACTGAACCCGTCCTGGTCTTTCCACTGGTTTACGGCCTCTTCCTCCGTCTTCGCTGTGGGTTTCCTCCGACTCCTGACTGGGTGGAGCTGCCGTCGACCACAGCAATGATGTCACCGCCGGTATTTTCACACAGGCTGAGCTCATTGGCTGAAACTACAGAGGAGCTGGAAGCAGTGATCTGGTCCACGTGTCTGGTACCGGTCCATGTGATGGGTACTGGTTCATGTGTCTGGTACCGGTCCATATGATGGGTACTGGTCCACATGATGGGTACTGGTCCACATGTCTGGTACTAGTTTATATGTCTGGTACTGGTCCACGTGTCTGGTACTAGTTTATGTGTCTGGTACTGGTACACATGTCTGGTACTAGTTCATGTGTCTGGTACTGGTCCACGTGTCCGGAACTAGTTCATGTGTCTGGTACTGGTCCATGTGTCTGGTACCACATGTCTGGTACTAGTTCATGTGTCTGGTACTGGTCCACGTGTCTGGTACCACATGTCTGGTACTAGTTCATGTGTCTGGTACTGGTCCACGTGTCCGGAACTAGTTCATGTGTCTGGTACTGGTCCATGTGTCTGGTACCACATGTCTGGTACTAGTTCATGTGTCTGGTACTGGTCCATGTGTCTGGTACCACATGTCTGGTACTAGTTCATGTGTCTGGTAGTGGTCCACGTGTCTGGAACTAGTTCATGTGTCTGGTACTGGTCCACATGTCTGGTACTAGTTTATGTGTCTGGTACTGGTCCACATGCCTGGTACTAGTTTATGTGTCTGGTACTGGTCCATGTGTGTGGTGCAAGTTTATGTATCTGGTACTGGTCCACGTGTCTGGTTCTAGTTCTTTTGTCTGGTACTAATTTACATGTCTGGTACTGGCCCTGGTACATGGCTGGTACTGGTCCACATGTCTGATACTGGTCCATGTGTCTGGTACTGGCCCTGGTACATGTCTGGTACCGGATCATGTGTCTGGTACTGGCCTATGGGTCTGGTACCGGCCCTGGCGCATGTCTGGTACTGGCCCATGGGTCTGGTACCGGCCCCGGTACATATCTGGTACTGACCCACATGTCTGGTCCTGGCCCTGGTACATGTCTGGTACTGGCCCACATGTCTGGTACCAGCTCTGGTATATGTCTGGTACTGGTCCAAATGTCTGGTACCGGCCATGGTACATGTCTGGTACTGGTCCACGTGTCTGGTACTGGTCCATGTGTCTGGTACTGGTCCACGTGTCTGGTACTAGTCCACGTGTCTGATACTGGTCCACGTGTCTGGTACTGGTCCATGTGTCTGGTACTGGCCCACGTGTCTGGTACCAGCCCTGGTACAGGTCTGGCTTCAGTGTGGATGAGGCAGGAGAATCTAAACAACTCCACAGACTAATTTTTCTGTATTTTCTCTGAAAACAAAAGTAAAAATGTGTTTAAATGGTAAAAAAATCGAAGGTTCTTCTGAAGAATGTGGATCCACAACAGAACCTAAGGGAGCCCAGTGTTTATCCAGATCCTCAAACGTATGATAAACACTTTGCATGGGTTTATAGAGTGAAAATCAGCTGAGGTCATTGTGTGGAAGCTCTGAAACACAAACGTCCAGCAGAAATGCGTCGGTGCGATGCCCTGGTTGCCAACGGAGACGGAGGCGAGTATCAGCCGTTGGTTCCGGGCTTATCGGAGTATCTGAGAGCGTTACTGGCATCACCACGTCTGTGTGTCTGCGAGGGTCAGTCTGGGCTTCGGTCCAGGCCGCCACGAAGAAAAGGAGTGAGTTTCACCACAGGGGGGCCGAGGGGTTGGCGGTGGGGGGGTGGAGGTGGGGGTGGGCCCAGGCGGCATGCCAATCATCCTCACGCACACATGGACGGCGAGGAAACACACTCATGTACACAAAGCCTGAGGCGGTGTCCGTGCACCGTAGATGTCTACAGGCGGATCTGACCATGAGGACAGGAGGGGGGGGGGGGGAGGGGGGGGGGGGGGGGGGGGGCAAGATGATAAGCCAGGGACGGGGTAGACTCATGGAAACAGAGGACGGTAATGATAGATGGAGGAAAAAACAGCCACGAATGAGGTGTGGGGAGGAATAAAAGATACAGAAAGAACGAGGGGGTGGAGTGGGGGGGTGAGGAGGTGTTTGTTGTAAAGGGGGGGGGGTCAGTAGACACAAACAGGGGGAAACCAATTGGGACAGAAGTGGGAAAAGGCAAAAGGAAGAATGGGGTGTTATTGAAAAAGGAAAAGGGGGAGTGAAGGGATCATGGAAAATGGATAAGATAAAGGTTAGAAGGGAAGTGGGAGGGGCCTAAAGCTGAAGCACATAAAAAGCATATAAAAATGAACAAAATGGAACAAAAACATCAACAAATACAACAAAGCTGAACAGAAACATCAACAAATTGAACAAAATTGAACAAAAACTTCCGAAAAACAGAACGAAATGGAAACAAAACATCCAGAAATTGAACAAAAACATCCCAAAACATTGAATAAAGTTGAACAAAATCGTCAACAAATCCAACAAAATTGGACAAAAACATCAACCAATTGAACAAAGTTGAAGAAAAGCATGAACAAATAGAAAGAATTGAACAAAAACATCAACAAATGGAACAAAATTGGACAAAAACATCAATAAATTGGACGAGGCCGCCACGCAAAAAAGAAGAAAAATCTAACAGATACGTCAGAAATACAAGCCTGCAGTGTCCACATACGGACACTGGGGGGACTGAGACGACAACAACAGCAAAACGAAACATTTTAGTGTCACATCGAGATGAAAACCCCACAGAAATCAGCAGCTAATTAGGGTTTATTTTAGTTATATTATCATGTTTTACATTTACGTTAATACAATTTTATACGTCTTAACGCACAAATATGTAACAGTTTTTACTATTGTGCCTCTACATAAAGTTTTTTTTTTATCATTTCATCAACAAATTGAACAAAACTGAACAAAAACGTCAACAAATTTAACAAAAGCATCAGCAACTTGAATAAAAACATCAAGAAATTTCACATAAAATATCAAGAAATTGAACAAAAATGTACAAAAAACACAAATTGGAAAAAAAAAAAAAAATCAAGGTAAAAAAACAAAAACATTAACAAATAAAACATAAATATAAACAAATTGAACAAAACTGAACAAAAAACATTAACAAACTGAACAAATACATCAGCAATTTGAACAAAAACTTTAAGAAATTAAACAAAAAAAATCAAGAAATTGAATAAAAACAAACAAAAACAACAAATTAAACAAAAAAAAGTCTAGAAGTTGAAGAAAAAAAAAAAAACCCTGAACAAACACATCCACAAATTAAACAAACATATCAACTAATTGAACCAAATTGGACAAAAAACATCAACAAACTGTACAAATACATCAACAATTTGAACAAAAACATCAAAAACATTGAACAAAAAATATCAAGAAATGGAATAAAACTGAACAAAAACAACAAATTGAAAAAAAAAAATAAAAAAAATAAAAAATAAAGAAGTTGAACCAAAAAAAAAAAGAAAACCCTGAACAAAAACATCAACAAATGAAACAAAAATATCAACAAATTGAACATAATTGGACAAAAAACATGAACAAACTGAACAAATACATAAACAATTTGAACAAAAACATCAAGAAATTAACAGAAAATATCAAGAAATTGAATAAAAACAAACAAAAACAACAAATTGAACAAAAAATATCAAGAAATGGAATAAAACTGAACAAAAACAACAAACTGAACAAAGAAATCAAGAAGTTGAACAAAAAAAAAACTGAACAAAAACATCAACAAATTAAACAAAAATATCAACAAATTGAACAAAAATGAACAAAAACATCAAACTGACCAGAACTGAACAAAAACATCAACATAACGACCACAACAATCAAAATGTTTTCAACTCATGTCAGACGTTTCTAACTTTTCGTGCTGCCTCTTGTCGTGGGGTCAGAGGTCAAATTAAACCACGGACAAACTGAGCATGTGCAGATGAGGACAGAAAAGCGAGCGGGCTTCCCCAGAGACGAGGCTGTGGTGGTGGAACTTACTGGAAGTCCAAACGTGGTGTGTGTGCTTTTGTTATTCTGCTCACATTCGCCCCAAAGCTGAAACCACAAATAGACGATTGTGGTTTGTTTCAGGTCCAGTCATGAAGCCTCCATGTGGAGTCGCCTCATCTTCATGTTCGTGAGGAAGATGACGATGACGATGATGATGACGACAGCTTATTAGATCTGGATGCATCTGTACTTCACTTCAATAATATTCATTTTCTAATAACTGTTCTACTTTAACTCCATGGAACTCATTACATTCTCAGAACAGTTTCATTCCTATAGTTTTAATGTATTTAATCCTCATCTGTTACGTATATTTTACACTTTTACAGCGTCAAGACCAATTTCACGCAAAACCAATATGACCAGAACCAGATTAGACCAGTACATATGAACAACCTGAAATGTCTTAATACAAATAAGTGTAAGCTGACCAATATTCTGCCTGGTATTAAATGTTTTATGTATTTGTAGATCCACTGTGATCTGTCAGTTATAATGTACATGTGCAAATGATCAAATGAGGCAGAATGTTGGTAAAATGACACCTATTTTTGTTATATTGAACAAAACTGTAAAAATGTTTTAAAAAAATGACCAAAATGTAACAAAAACATCAACAAATTGAACAAATTGGACCAAAACATCAACAAATCCAACAAAACTAAACAAAAATGTTGCCAAATTGAACCAAACTGAACAGAACATCAAAAAATAAAACAAAATAGAAAAAAAATATCAAGAAAATGGACAAAAACATCAACAAATTTAACACAATGTAACTAAATCATCAACAAATACAACAAAACTGAGCAGAAATGTCAACAAACTGAACAAAATTGAACAAAAATATGTTTAAAAAATGAACAAAATTTAACAAAAACATAAAAAATTGAGCAAAATTGAAAAGAAATCAAGAAATTCAACAGAAACATGTTTAAAAATTTACAAAATTAAACAAAATCATCAACAAATCAAACAAAATTGGACAAAACATCAACAAATACAACAAGACTGAACAAAAACTTCAACCAATTGAACAAAATTGCAAAGCAATGAAGCATGAACAAATGGAAAGAATTGAACAAAAACATCAACAAATGGAACAAAATTGGACAAAAACATCAATAAATTGGACGAGGCCGCCATGCAAAAAAGAAGAAGAAAAATCTAACAGATACATCAGAAATACAAGCCTGCAGTGTCCACATACGAACTCTAGGGGGACTGAGACGACAACAACAGCAGAATGAAACATTTTAGTGTCACAAACCCTAGGGTTAGGGTTAGTCACATAAGAAAAATGAACAAAATTGAAAAGAAATCAAGAAATTCAACAGAAACATGTTTAAAAATTTACCAAATTGAACAAAATCATCAACAAATACAACAAAACTGAACAAAAACTTCAACCAATTGAACAAAATTGAACAAAAACATTGTTAAAATCAAACAAATTTGAAAAAAAAAAAAAAAAATCAAGAAATTCAACAAAAACATAAAAAAAAAAAAAATTCAAGATTGAACAAAATCATCAACTAAATTGGACAGAAGTATCAACAAATCAAACAAAATAGGACAAAAACATCAACAAATACAACAAAACTGAACAAAAACCTTCAACAAATTGAACAAAAACATTTTAAAAATCAAAGAAATTTGAAAAAAAAAATCAAGAAATTAAACAAAAACATTTTAAAAAATTCAAAACTAAAAAAAAAAAAAAAAAAAAATCCACTAAATTAGACAAAAACATCAACAACTTGAAAAAAATGTAACAAAAACATCAACAAATAAAACAAAACTGAACGATAACATCAACAATTACAAAAAACAAAAACATGAAAAAATGAAAAAAATATTGGGGGGGAAAAAAAAATCCAGAAATTCAACAAAAACATAAAAAAAATTTAACTAAGTTGTCAACAAATCCAACATAATTAGGAAAAAACATCAACAAACTGAAGAAAGACATCAACAAATTGAACAAAATTAAAAAAAAAAAACATTAACAAATGGAACAAAATGACCAAAACCTTGTGAATGTGAGGAACAGAAACACTGAAATATTGACAGTAAAATGCATTTGAATGTCTCTAATTGTTATTTTTAAGCAGGTTTTTCCATAGAGTTCTAACTCTTGTCATCTGTGGTTGTTCTGTACGTTTATTAAAACTATGACGTTCATAAAACGAACCCTCCATCAGGTCCAAACAGAACCCAAACGTCTGCAGAACTCAACACCTCCCAGCGAGTCCCACTGTTGGCGCTCGTCCACACTCGACTTCACTGAGGAAATGTTTAAGCAATTAGTTGGACTTTAACAGTGGAAAAAAAAAAGACTCCTCAGTTATTTATGTTTTTTTTTTCTTAGAGGAAAATCTTTGTTATGGACAGAGCTCATGGTGCAGACCGTCTTTTCCTCCTTTAACCCCGTGTTCCACTGATTCGACGGAACCCAAAACGGCGAAAACCACAATTACATTCACGTCTTGATGATCAGAGTCTTATTTAAAAACCACACACGCGTTCACAAACCCACACACACACACACACACACACACACACACACACACACACACACACACACACACACACACTGTTCTAATGTCCAAAAATAAGGAGGAAAACAATGAGGACAATGACCAAAAAAGAAAAAAAAAACAAAAAAAACAAGAAAAACAATCTAAAAAAAGAAGAAAAGGGGGTTTTAATGGGAAAATGAAGAAAATAATACAGAAAAATGATGTTGTATGTACATGTGTTAATGATAAAAATGTAGAAACACTAAAAACTATCAGAACAAAACTGAACAAAAACATCAACAAATAGAAAAAAACTGAACAAATACATCAATGAACTGAACAAAACAACCAACTGAATAAAACTAACAAAAACCTCAATGAATCGAACAAAAACATCAATCAATAGAATAATATTTAACAAAACATCGACAAATTAAAAAAAAAAAAACTAACAAAAACTTCAATTAGTTGAAAAAATTGAACAAGAACATCAACCAATTGAATAAAACTGAACAAAAACATCAATGAATCGAACAAAAACATCAATCAATAGAATAATATTTAACAAAACATCGACAAATTTAAAAAAAACCTAACAAAAACTTCAATTAGTTGAACAAAATTGAACAAGAACATCAACCAATTGAATAAAACTGAACAAAAACATCAATGAATCGAACAAAAACATCAATAAATAGAATATTTGACAAAACATCAACAAATCTTTAAAAAATTAACAAAAACTTCAATGAACTGAACAAAACAACAAATAGAAAAACTGAACAAAAATATCACTGAATTGAACAAAATTGAACAAGAACATCAATTAGCTGAATAAAATTGAACAAAAACATCAACAAATTGAAAATAATTGAACAGAAACATGAACAAATAGAATAAAATTTAACAAAACATCAACAAATAAAAAAACTTGAACAAAAACTTCAATGAATGGAACAAAATTGAACAAGAACATCAACCAATTGAATAAAATTGAACAAAAACATCAGTGAATCGAACAAAAACATCAATAAATAGAATAATATTTAACAAAACAGCAACAAATTAAAAAACTAACAAAAACTTCAATGAATTGAACAAAACAACAAATTAAAAAATTGAACAAAAACATCACTGAATTGAACAAAATTGAACAAGAACATCCATCAGCTGAATAAAATTGAACCAAAACATCAACAAATTGAAAATAATTGAGCAGAAACATCAACAAATAGAATGAAATTTAACAAAACATCAACAAATAAAAAACTTGAACAAAAACATCAATGCATTGAATGAAACTGAACAAGAATATCAACCAATTGAATAAAATGTAATAAAAACGTCAACAAATTGAACAAAATTGAATAAAAACATCAATGAATCGAACGAAATTGAACAAAAACATCAATGAATCGAAAAACATTGACAAATAGATTTAAATTGAACAAAAACATCAACAAATTGAACAAAATTCAACGAGAGCATCAATGAGTCAAAAACATCCACAAATTAAACAAAACATCAACAATTTTTCTTTACAAACATCAACAAATTGAACAAAATTGAACAAAAACGTCAACTAATTTAACACAACTGAACCAAAATATCAACAAATAGAGAAAAACTGAACGAAGACATTATCCAATTGAACAAAAACATTAACAAGTTAAAAAAAAATTAAATAAAAACAAGAAAGTGAACAAAAACATCAACAAATTGAACATAATTGAACAAAAACGTCAACAAATGGACCCAATACCAGGTGACGGCAACATTCAGCAGCAGTAGTGCCTGCTGGTTCAGTCCTTGTGGTTCAGTCCTTGTGGTCCAGTCCTGGGTCCAGTCCTGGGTTCAGTCCTTGTGGTCCAGTCCTGGGTCCAGTCCTGGGTTCAGTCCTTGTGGTTCAGTCCTTGTGGTCCAGTCCTGGGTCCAGTCCTGGGTCCAGTCCTGGGTTCAGTCCTTCTGGTCCAGTCCTTCTGGTCCAGTCCTGGGTCCAGTCCTGGGTCCAGTCTCTGCAGGCCCATTGGTCCTGAAGCCTCTGTACAGGTTCAGATCAGTCAGTCTCTTCGTACTGGACTCGTCCGTTTGGGATCATCGGCCGCTCAAAGCCGTGGCTGACGTTAATAAAACCACAGAACGCTCCTGAACGCAGCTCCGTTTATTCGCCCAGGACCCGTTTTCCTTCCCAGTTCTGATCCGCTCCCCTTCAGTCTGAGGAACCAGATCTAAATAAACAGAGGAACCTCCAGACGGTGCTTAAATCTTACAGCCGAACAGAAGGGATGGGATTTCACACCCGGCTTTAACGGTCGTGTAATAAAGGCTGATGAAAACGTGTCATATTAGCATCGAATGGGACTGGTTTAAGTTGGACTGGGACCGACTCAGTGTTGGAAACACTCTGAATATACGACTGGTGTCAGCGGTTTACTCACGGCCCAGAGTCGTTCAATGAGTCAAACCCAGACGTATGGAAGTCAATCTGTCTCATCACATTTTCAATTATAAAAGCCACTGAATTTCTAAAACGGATTTTTTTTTGCACTGAAATTAAGTATCTGAATTTTTTTGGTCTCTGAATTCAACTATGTTCATAAATTTAGAATAAAGAAAATTCAGATGCAAAAAATTCAGATCACACATCCGGGACACCAAGGATAAGCAATCGATTCGATCTCAAGTCAAACCGACAGCCCAGCCAATTGAATTAGGTTAGGATGGTCATGTGACACTGATGCAGGAAGACAGTCACAGGATGTGTGATCTGAAAATTTTGCTTTTGAATTTTTTACATTGGAATTTTTTGCTTTTGAATTTTTTGCATCTGAATTTTTCGCTTTTGAATTTTTTGCATCTGAATTTTTAAATTGAAATTGGTACTGGTCACTTGTTAAGTATAAACTGTAATTAATAACAAAGTTGTCCCCAGAAGAGGGGGGGGTGGTGGCAGGTCAAAAAAAAAAAAAAAAAAATTCTAAATTTATGAACATAGTTGAATTCTGAGACATGCAGTATTGCAGTATATGTACTTGTACTGCAGTATGTGTACTTTTACTGCAGTAAGTGTACTTGTACTCTAGTATGTGTACTTCTACTGCAGTATGTGTACTTGTATGGCAGTATGTGTACTTCTACTGCAGTATGTGTACATCTACTGCAGTAAGTGTACTTGTATTGCAGTATGTGTACTTGTACTGCAGTAAGTGTACTTTTACTCTGGTATGTGTACTTCTACTGAAGTATATGTACTTGTACGGCAGTATGTGTACTTCCACTGCAGTATGTGTACTTGTACTGCAGTATGTGTACTTGTACTGCAGTATGTGTACTTGTACTCTAGTATGTGTACTTGTACTGCAGTGTGTGTACTTGTACTGCAGTCTGACAACTGAACTCTGTGTACTCAGATATGGAGTATCTTTACTGTGTACTGTGATGACTCATTGGCGTATATTTGGTGTGTGGGCGGGGCCAGAGGATGGGCCGCCGTGTTCCCCGTGGGTTTTCATTAAGGCGGTGGATGACAACACAATATACGACTTGGCTCAGGCCGGGAATTCTGGGAAAGTCATGGAATTTTGGATGGTTTGACGGAACACAGGCTGTTGGCTGGGGGGGGGGAGAAGGAGAAAGAAGGGAGGGAGGAGGGGTGGAGGAGAAAGAGGAGGGGAGGAGGAAATGGAGGAGAAGGAGAAAGAAGGGGAGGAGGAGGAGGAGGAGGAGGAGCAGGGGAGATGGAGGAGGAGGAGGAGGAGGAGTGGGGGAGATGGAGGAGGAGGAGGGGTGGAGGAGAAAGAGGAAGAAGGGGAGGAGGAGGAGGAGGAGGAGGAAGAGGAGGAGTGGGGAGATGGAGGAGCAGGGGGAGGAAGAAGAGGAGGAGGAGGAGGTGGATGTGTGGTGGTTTTAAGGAGTTCCTCAGGGATCTGGCCCAGGACAATGACAGGTTTACAGCTCAGCTTCAGGCAGGATGACCCACATGAGGCTGAACCTGAACAAAGACCAGGACCGGGACCGGGACCAGGACCTGGATCCACCTCGGCTTCTGTCTGCTCAACGCATTTCCCTTCCACATGTAACCGAAAACTTCTTCAAACTCTTACGTAGAAATCCTTTCGGAACCCTTAGCGTTCTGGACCTGGTCCTCTGTAGAATACTGGAGCCCCTTCAGGACCGTCTCAGGTGGACCTTTAAGAAAACAGCCTGATGCGTTCTGCAGCCACTGGGGTTTTTATCTGCACAAAGATTCAAGGAATTCAAAGAAAAACCTTCACTAATATTGCACTTTTCACAAACTTCTAAACCTGAACTTTTCGTAAAGGGGCCAGTTTGTACGATTTATTTAAGGCTGTTGAGCTCATTTTAGTTCAGGTTCCACATTCAGACCCGTCAAATAATAACAGAATAACCGATAAATAATGACAAATACTAACTGTTCTCTATGTTTTAGACTTTATATATTTTTTAATTACATAATAAAAAGGTTTAAATCTACAAACTATCCTCTAAAAAACATGAATAACATGAACAATTTGGAATTTCTTGAGATAAATCAGTGTAATTTTATTAATATTCTGCTCCAGTTTATCATTTACACATATACATTATAACTTAGGAATCACAGTGGATCTACAAATACACAACATGTAATAACACACATACGTTTGCAGAGTCCTGTCATATGAGAGGATCTGGTGGGTGTTCAGTTGGTTGAAATCTAAAACTCCACCACTAGGTGTCATTAAATATCACACACTGAACATTTAAATAAGGGCTGTCAAACTCATTTTCTTCCGGGGGTCACATTCAGCCCAGTTTAATCTGAAGTGAAATACTAGCATGATAGCCAATGAATTATGACAACTCCAAATTGTTGTAGTGCAAAAAATAACATTCAGTTACGCCAATATTTACATTTACAAACTATCGAAAGAAAAAGGATGTGAATAACCTGAAATAAATGAAATTTGTTAAGAAATATAAGAACAATTTTATCAATATTATGCACTTAATATATAATTGCACTTAATTTTCTTTAGACATTTCAGGTTATTGATATTTGTTCAGCTTATTCACATTTATTGTTAAAGGATAGTGAAGCAAGTGGGATGAGGATCAGCACCTCCAAATCCAAGGCCATGGTTCTCGACCGGAATAAGGTGGTCTGCCCTCTCCGGGTCGGTGGGGAGTCTTTGCTCCAAGTGGAGGAGTTTAAGTATCTTGGGTCTTGTTCACGAGTGAGGGAAGGATGGAGCGTCAGATTGACAGACGGATCGGTGCAGCGTCTGCAGTGATGTGGTCGCTGTACCGGTCTGTCGTGGTGAAGAAGGAGCTGAGCCGAGAGGAGAAGCTTCGATTTACCGGTCAATCTACGTTCCTTCCCTCACCTATGGTCATGAGCTTTGGGTCAGGACCGAAAGGACAAGATCCTGGATACAAGCGGTCGAAATGAGTTTCCTCCGTAGGGTGGCTGGGTGCATCCTTAGAGATAGGGGGAGGAGCTCAGCCACCAGGGAGGAGCTCGGAGTAGAGCCGCTGCTCCTCCACATCCAGAGGAACCAGCTGAGGTGGCTCAGACATCTGTTTCAGATCCTCCTGGACGCCTCCCTGAGGAGGTGTTCCAGGCATGTCCCACCGGGAGGAGACCTCGGGGAAGACCTAGGACACACTGGAGAGACTATGTCTGTGGGCTGGCCTGGGAACACCTCGGGGTCCCCCCGGAAGAGCTGGAGGAGGAGTCTGAGGAGAGGGAAGTCTGGGCATCCCTGCTGAGACTGTTACCCCCACGACTCGGCCCCAGAAGAAGCAGAAGATAATGGATGGATGGATGCACGATACACAATGAACAATAAAAGAATGCAGCACTGGAGACCTTGCCGTTGTGAAAGAGTTAAACAGTTTAGATGAGTAGATGGTTTTGGTTGCCGGTGAATGTTTGGGTCTTTATGAGTTAAAACTTTGAAATGGATTTTCTTTCCACAACTGCTCTAGAAGTTCATTATTTCCCATGTGTTCACTTCAGTGATACGTGCAACGAAGGTCAAAAATAAACCTCGGTCATGTCGTGTGCATAACCCTAAACCAGTGGTTCCCAGCCTTTTCTGGCTCCTGACCCCATTTTAACGTCACAAATTTCTGGTGACCCCAGACATTCAAAATGGAGACTTTTTTTTTTTTGGCTAAAATTAATTTGTTCTTGATCATGTAATAGTTTGCTATACTATGTTGCAAATAAACGTTTATTTTAGGCAGCATTTAGTCTATATAATGTATATTATTCTGGACGGAGGCAGTAAATCCAGGTGTAGATTACTGCACAAAGAGAGAATTTTATTTTCCTTGGTCAGGATCTGTCCAGTCAGTCCAGCTGTGATTTACAAGGAGGACAATTAATACTGAACAAACAAGAACTGAAACTATGAATTATGAAAGAGCTGCAGCATCTGAAGGTGACCACAATGAACATTTGACAGATAAACAGAACCACAGTGCTCAGAGTTTGTCATGTCTTTTACGTATTGTGATTGTCTCTCTCAACTCACCATATATTTTTTTTATTAGTACATGTATATTTTTTTGTTTTTTATCAATTACTAGAAATTTCAGGTGACCCCATTTGAATTCCAGGCGACTCCACGTGGGGTCCCGACCCCAAGGTTGAAAAACACTGGGTTAAACAGTTTAGATGAGTAGATGGTTTTGGTTGCCGGTGGATGTTTGGGTCTTTATGGGTTAAAACTTTGAAATGGATTTTCTTTCCACAACTGCTCTAGAAGCTCATTATTTCCTATATGTGTTCGCTTCGGTGATACGTGCAACGAAGGTCAAAAATAAACCTCGGTCATGTCGTGTGCATAACCCTAAACCCAACCGCAGGATTAAATAGCAGCCATATGCACTGATGTCAGTAGGAAATTTGCGAAAACGATTGAATTGCATGCATAAACCTCATCCTCATATTCTGTCCAAAGGGTATAGTGGTGCTATTTAATGCCATCCACAGAAGAAAGGCCCGCCGACATGAAAGTGGACTCATATCCCACCTGAGCTGCAGATGATCCCTCCCTCTGGGCCATGAGCTTACTTTGTGGTCTCCTTTTCCCTGCTCCCTGCCCTCCTCATCCATCCATCCTTTCATTTACGCTTCATTCACAGAGAGAAAGAGAGAGAGAGAGAGAGAGAACAAACCACATGTTTCAGGGAGGAATCCTGAGCGGGCGGCGTCCCAGACCCGAGTACCTCCGGGCATCGCCGAGTCCAACCCTGTCATTAAGGACGGCCTCGGATGGTTTGTGTTGGAACGTGGCCCTTTTGTCGGAGATGATGTCAGATCAGGTCCAAGCTGGACCCGGGCCAGGACCCCCACGGCACCGCCTCGGGGGAGGGGGGTAGGGGGGGTTCACACTGGAAAAACCAGTGCATATGAGCGGCGGTGGTGGTGGTGTAAACGACGAACAGACTTGGAGATAAATACGTCCATGGAAGTTGTGGGTTTGTTCGTCTGCGCGCGAAGGCATGTGGTCGTAAAAGTATAGGCTGTTTAATGTTGCATCGGATCTTTGTTTTCAGTGTTTCTTTAGTGGGCGGACGGTTGAAGGAATCATTTGGACACAGGCTGAGGTATCACAAAGAGTGGTTTGGCGTTGGAAGGGGGCGGGGGGGGGGGACTTGTACTTGTGGCTTCTGGATTCCTGATGTTCTCCTGCTGCCTCCTGCTACCTACAGAATGTAGAGTGGAACACATCGGACAGACGCACCACAGGCAGCTGGGCCTGAAAGTAATTATCCAAATCACTGACTGAACCGAGTCAAACCTATTTAAAACTCTGACTGGCAACAAGCTAACCGCTAACATGCTAGTTAGACAGCGGGGGTTTTATTTCCATCTAGTCTAGAGTTCGGATGTTTCATGAAATACTAAGATGTCTTCATGATGCAACATGTCTGAAGTTTTTAATGTAACACCTTCAGCGTTTATCAGACATTAGCATTGGACCTGACAGTATTTAAACATATGGCCCGTGAACCAAAACGGGCCAGAAGAAAAAATACTATCAAATCAACAAAGACTTCCAGGTAATAATTTACATTGTTTTGGTCAAACTTTGGAAAACTAGACGTGTAATAATTATTAATCAGAATCTTATAGATAACGATGCTGGTCAAACACATTCTGACTGAATTACGTAGAAGAAGAACATGTGACCAGTATCCAATCTGTAACAGACAGTTTGAACAGGACAAATCCGATTTTTTTTTGCCCATACGTGACCTGTATCCGATCTGTTAACAAGAGTTTGAACAGCACAATTCTGATTTCTTTGCCTGTACGTGACCAGTATCCGATCTGTAGAAATCACTTTGAACAGCACTAATCTGATTTTTTTCAAATCTGACCCAGGCCACTTTTATATGTGGTCCTGAATCCGATACGTATCTGATATTTTGCAATGCGACTTCAATCGGAATGGCCTGGTCACATTTATCCGACCTTTACGTTATTGACATGTGACAAACGTAACAATTCTGCCTCCCAGGAGGAGAAGTGATGGGAAAAACATACTTCCATAAAGACAGTGCGTTCTTTCGTGGTCTCGTATTACATCAGGACCTCTTTTGCGTATGTGGGTCACTTCAGGGTCGCATTCAGTTTTTTACTGAAAACTGATAGAAGTCGCATTTAATGTGGAATATGAACAAACACACAAAAAATTGGATTCTGAATGTAGCCTACTTATAACCTCTGTCTGACTTTCAGGCTAGGGATGGGAATCGAGAACCAGCTCTTTTTGAGAACCGGATCCCAGTAGCTCGATTCCTTGGAATCGTTTGCCTGCCTGCTTAACGATTCTGCTTATCGATTCCACCTTCTGATGTCATCACATGTGCGATGACGTCATGTGTACGCTGCATTGTTTTGGTGGGAACGTAGCCAACATGGCGTTGAGGCAGAAACGGTCCAAACAGACCACACCAGGTCCAAACAGACCACACCAGGTCCAAACAGACCACACCAGGTCTAAACAGACCACACCAGGTCCAAACAGACCACACCAGGTCCAAACAGACCACACCAGGTCTAAACAGACCACACCAGGTCCAAACAGACCACACCAGGTCTAAACAGACCACACCAGGTCCAAACAGACCACACCAGGTCCAAACAGACCACACCAGGTCCAAACAGACCACACCAGGTCTAAACAGACCACACCAGGTCCAAACAGACCACACCAGGTCCAAACAGACCACACCAGGTTCAAACAGACCACACCAGGTCCAAACAGACCACACCAGGTCCAAACAGACCACACCAGGTCTAAACAGACCACACCAGGTCCAAACAGACCACACCAGGTCTAAACAGACCACACCAGGTCCAAACAGACCACACCAGGTCTAAACAGACCACACCAGGTCCAAACAGACCACACCAGGTCTAAACAGACCACACCAGGTCCAAACAGACCACACCAGGTCCAAACAGACCACACCAGGTCCAAACAGACCACACCAGGTCCAAACAGACCACACCAGGTCCAAACAGACCACACCAGGTCCAAACAGACCACACCAGGTCTAAACAGACCACACCAGGTCCAAACAGACCACACCAGGTCTAAACAGACCACACCAGGTCCAAACAGACCACACCAGGTCCAAACAGACCACACCAGGTCCAAACAGACCACACCAGGTCTAAACAGACCACACCAGGTCCAAACAGACCACACCAGGTCCAAACAGACCACACCAGGTTCAAACAGACCACACCAGGTCCAAACAGACCACACCAGGTCCAAACAGACCACACCAGGTCTAAACAGACCACACCAGGTCCAAACAGACCACACCAGGTCCAACAGACCACACCAGGTCTAAACAGACCACACCAGGTCCAAACAGACCACACCAGGTCTAAACAGACCACACCAGGTCCAAACAGACCACACCAGGTCCAAACAGACCACACCAGGTCTAAACAGACCACACCAGGTCCAAACAGACCACACCAGGTCTAAACAGACCACACCAGGTCCAAACAGACCACACCAGGTCCAAACAGACCACACCAGGTCCAAACAGACCACACCAGGTCCAGTTGAACTCTGTCAAAGCTTCCATTTCTTCTGAAGGGTGGAATCCCTCCAGTCTGCTCAAACATTTGTCCACAGCATGTGATTCATTTACAGGAATGCTGCGTAGTTGATACGATACTTAGCGGAGCTTCTGAATCTAGTGGCAGAGTGAACACCAGACTGTTATCTGGACCCAGTTCCGGTTCGGGCAACAAACGTCGTACCCCCTCAAACTCAAGTTTCTGAAGGTAAGGAAAGCAAATGAGGTGCACAACAACAGGAGACGAGCAGAGTGGAACCAGTTCCACGTAGTGGAAATGTGGCAGTAGAGGAATTAGTAAAGAGTCTGTAGTTTCACTTTCACTGTGACTTTATGCAGATACAGTATCTTCTCCAAATAGAACCACAGTAAAATAACATAAATTCATGTTTTTGTTGCAAGAAAATGAAAATAAGTGGGGCTTTTCTTTTGAGAATAGACTGGTCAAATGAAACTCGATGAGTTTTAAAGAGCGTTGGACATTATTCTTTGTGTTTCTATGATGTTCAGTGCAAACATCAGCTCAGTCCAGTTCTAAATAAACAGCTGTGGTTTGGAGTTTGTGCAAAAATGACAAAAAGAGCCAAACATTCATGTCTAAAAAAGTACTTGTAGAAGAGCGCAGGGTTTCTGCAAGATCCTATGAACTTAAAATAAGCTTCTACATGAATGTTTTCTAAAAAATCAACAAAATAAAGTAGGAAAAGTCCTGAACTTTGGTTGAGTTTGGATGAAGACACAAAGAGACAAATATTGAACATTGTTCATATCCTGACCAAGGAAAATCCAATTCTCCCTTTGAGCAGTAATCTACACCTGGATTTACTGCCTCCATCCATAATAATACACATTATATAGACTAAATGTGTCTAAAATTAACCTGTGTTTGAAACATAGTACAGAAAACTATTACATGATCAAAACAAATTAATTTAGGCAAAAAAAAGTCTCTGTTTTGAATGTCTGGGGTCGCCAGAAATTTGTGATGTTAAAATGAGGTCAGGAGACAAAAAAGGCTGGAACACTGCTGTAAGGGGTTAAAGGGTTAAATCTTTCACTGTGGACGTTTTGTTTTTCTATTTCAGTCTAATCACGTATTATTGGCACTGACTGAACTTTTCTAAACGTACACGACAAAAACATCCATTATGTAATAAATGCGTGTAAGGCCGGTGTTACTGGTGCGTGCTTCACATATTAACACATCCATCTCAGACGTAAACCACTGAGGAAGTGGACTCGCTGTGCACCCACAGTGTTATTTCACATATTTATTGCAACTTTTATTATCTCTGCCTCCACTAATATTTAGATGGAAGGGGACTGATAGGAGCAGAGTTCCAATAACACAGATGAAGTGTTCTGGGAGGATGGAGGCGTCTGCCTAAGTAAACTCAGCCCGACGGCGAGGAGCAGCGCTGTGGAACGTGGAGGTGAAACCGGAGAGCGGCGGTGGGAATAGCCCGAGGGGACGCAGCGGCTCTATCTGCAGCGATATGGGCTGTGATTGGACCAGAGGTGGAGGGGAAGTGGACCAAGGCTTTTACACAACGGCCAAGTCAGGAAAACAAGAGTGAGGAAACTCGACACCTCCATCTGGAGCACACACACACACATACATACACACACACACACACACAGATACACACACAGAGATACACAGATACACACACAGATACACACACACTGATAAATACACATACACACAGATACACACACACACATACACACACACACACACACACATACACAGATACACACACAGATACACACACAGAGATACAGAGATACACACACAGATACACACACACACACACTGATAAATACACATACACACAGATACACACACACACATACACAGATACACACACATACACACACACACAGATAGAGATACACACACACAGATACACACACACTGATAAACACACATACACACAGATACACACACACACACACAGATACAGAGATACACACACACACACACAGATACACACACGCACTGATAAATACACATACACACAGATACACACACACACACATACATACACACATACACAAACATATATACACACACACACACAGATAAATACACATACACACACACACATACACACACAGATACACACACACACATACACACAGATACACACACACATACACACAGATACACACACACATACACACAGATACACACAGATATACACACATACACACATATACAGTATATATATATATATATATATATATATATATATATATATATATATATATATACATACACACACACACACACACACTGTAGTACTGCACATCTGTGTGAGGAGAGGGAGAAAGAGGAGGACATAATATGTCAGACTGCAAAAAAAAAAAAATCCATTTTTATGTAGAATATAAATAAAAGTTTTTGGTGTTTTTTGCATCAAAAAAAATCTGTTTTGTTTCCATTCTAAACATGACATTTAAAGGGTTAAATATGCAACAGTTATTGAGGATTGGTGTTTTTGTTTATGGCTCAAGTTGATGAAATAGAAAAAAATGTAAAAAAATAAAAATAAAAAAAAAAATTAAAAACTGTGTGGAACATGTTTGGTGTTCCTCCTGAACTGTCCAGATTTAAGTGTTTACAGGACTCTATGAGCAGGAACCAAAGGGTTAAACATCACATTCCAGAGGATGTTTTATACCTTATGTCCGTTAGCGTGCTAGTTAGCATGCTAGTTAGCGTGCTAGCTGACGTAGATATCTGTATAAACACACAGACGTCATTTCCTCTGTGTTTTACAGTCGAATCTTTACTAACTGTACCTTTAACGTCTCCACTGTCGTCTGTCTTCAATTACCCAGTGTGTCATCACCAGCCGCTTCCAACTCGCCTAATGTTTGTTTTTGTTTTGTCCTAAGCCCCGCCCCCTTCCCCCAGACGCCGTTTCTCCAACCCTGCGGCCTGTCTGTCAACCCTTATCACCGTGGCAATTAGCTGCAAACCTCAGCCAATTATGCGCCGCTCTGGAACACAAACCGCCGACGCTCAGCGAAGCCTCGATAGACGGCGAAGGTTTGTGTGACGGTTTAACGGGAGGAGAGGAAGACGAAGACGAAGACCACGTAGTCCAGTTCATGACGGTTTACGACGCCGTGTGACCTGTTCAGGGTTTTACGGCGACTGGAGTCTGTTCACGAATTCAACTAAACGAGAACAAAACCAGCAAAGAAAAGACGACAGCGCAGTAAAAAAACACACAAGAGGAAGTATTTAGTCCAGTACAAGTACAAATACTGGAGTAAAAGTACTGATTATTTATGGCAGAGAAAGAAAAACATCTGCCTTAGACAGACACATCTGAGAAAACTATTAAAACTGTTTCTTAAATACAAAAATAAACTCAAAAATGTGTACATTCTGTTACATTCTGTTACTTCTTTTATGTTGTTTTTACTCATTTTCTTTATTGTTTCTGAAACCTTCAGTCCTATTTATTGTTTTCATTTTATGTTGTATTATTACTTTTTTTCTTTAATGCCTTTGTTCTGTTTTGTTTATGTTGCTTTTATCTTTTACATCTTTTCCATTATTTTTATTTACTTTTTTCTTTCTTTTTGTTTCATTACTACCTTGATCCAATAATCGTTTACATTGTTTTGTCTTATGTTGTTTACATCACATTCATGTTTTACGTTTACATTTTTTGGTACTATTACTGCATGTACTGCAGTATCGGACCGTGGTACTAGTACTGTGTGTACTGCAGTATCCAACCGTAGTGCTAGTACTGCATTGCGTGTACTGCAGTATTGGACTGTGGTACTAGTACTGCATTGCATGTACTGCAGTATCTGACAGTGGTACTAGTACTGTGTGTACTGCAGTATCTGACCTTAGTACTAGTACTGCATTGCATGTACTGCAGTATCCGACTGTTGTACTAGTACTGTGTGTACTGCAGTATCTGACCTTAGTACTAGTACTGCATTGCATGTACTGCAGTATCTGACAGTGGTACTAGTACTGTGTGTACTGCAGTATCTGACCTTAGTACTAGTACTGCATTGCATGTACTGCAGTATCCGACCGTAGTACTAGTACTGTGTGTACTGCAGTATCTGACCTTAGTACTAGTACTACATTGCATGTACTGCAGTATCTGACAGTGGTACTAGTACTGTGTGTACTGCAGTATCCAACGGGGGTAGTAGTACTGTGTGTACTGCAGTATCCACCCGTGGTACTAGTACTGTGTGTACTGCAGTATCCAACAGTGGTACTAGTACTGTGTGTACTGCAGTATCGGACCATAGTACTAGTACTGCATGCACTGCAGTATCTGACTGTGGTACTAGTACTGTGTGTACTGCAGTATCCAACAGTGGTACTGCAGTATCTGACGGTGGTACTAGTACTGTGTGTACTGCAGTATCTGACTGTGGTACTAGTACTGGGTGTACAGCAGTTTCCGACCGTAGTACTAGTACTGCGTATACTGCAGTATCTGATGGTGGTACTAGTACTGCGTATACTGCAGTATCCGATGGTGGTACTAGTACTGCGTATACTGCAGTATCCGATGGTGGTACTAGTACTGTGTGTACTGCAGTATCCGATGGTGGTACTAGTACTGCATATACTGCAGTATCCGATAGTGGTACTAGTACTGCATATACTGCAGTATCCGATGGTGGTACTAGTACTGCATATACTGCAGTATCCGATGGTGGTACTAGTACTGTGTGTACTGCAGTATCCGATGGTGGTACTAGTACTGCATATACTGCAGTATCCGATGGTGGTACTAGTACTGCATTCCGTGTGGGTCCGTTGTGAGCGTGTGCAGTGGAACCTGTTGCTTCTCAAACAGACTGAATGTGTTCTTATTCTGTGTGAAAAAAAATCGGATTTGTGCTGTTCGAACTGTCTTTAACAAATCGGATACAGGTCACATATGGGCAAGAAAATCGGATTTTTGCTGTTCAAACTGTCTTTAAAAGATCGGACACAGGTCACATATGATCAAAAAAAAAAAAAAATCGGATTTGTGCTGTTCGAACTGTCTTTAAAAATCGGATACATGTCCCGTATAAGCAAAAATAAAAAATAAAAAAATCGGGTTTGCGCTGTTCAAAGTGTCTTTAAAAATCAGATACAGGTCAGAAAATCGGATTGGTGCCGCATTAGCCTACAGTCTGAACGATGCCTCAGTCAGTCCGATAACAGAAGTCTAAAGTCCAGATACTTGTGTCTGTGTACTGCAGTATGGTGTACTAGTACCCTAGTACTAGTAGTGCGTTGCGTCCTGGTGTGTTGTGAGCGTGTGCAGTGGAACCTGCTGCTCCTCGAACAGCCTGAACTCAGTGTTTGGACTCTGGCTGAAGGTGACGCGTGGCCTAAAGAATGTGCTGGTCTTCCTCTCCCCGTTGGCTTCACTTTCCCTCTGGTTTCTGACTTCACTGTCGCTTGAGGAATCTGGAAAACACCAGCAGGGAATGAGAGGAATTTGTGCTTTTGGTTTTTTTTGTGTGTGTGTGTTTTTTT
The DNA here is from genome assembly GCF_902148855.1 of Sphaeramia orbicularis. Lineage (NCBI taxonomy): Eukaryota > Metazoa > Chordata > Actinopteri > Kurtiformes > Apogonidae > Sphaeramia > Sphaeramia orbicularis. The sequence continues at coordinate 43,982,032 of NC_043974.1, read as the reverse complement.
TTTCTTCCCTGAACACCCCCTCACCCCTCGCTCTCTTTACTTTGGACGCCTCTGCACCGTCGGGCTTTTGGACTTTTCTCTTGTTTCTGAATGCAGCCCAACAATAACAACCTCTCATAAACAATGGGGCTTGCTGATTGGGGGGTTGACTGGCCCGTGCACTGTTTTTTTTTTAAACTGGCGACAGGCCCGCTTGAGTGGTCCTGAAAGTCCAAAAGTACAGGCCGCATTTGGAAGGACTGGGAAAGATTTAAGGGCGACTTTCAAAAAAAAAAAAAAAAAAAAAAAAAAGCGCTGCATCTCTGAAGCACCATAAACACATGCTTTAGTTCTTTCTTAATCTATCCTTCATCCACAAGGACTTTGATGGACCCAACTCTGAAAGGGGATGCTGGTGAATGTCAGGAAACCACAAAAGTACAGGGAAAAAAAAAAAAAAAAAAAGGGGTAGTTTTGGAATACTGGGCTTTTACAGCAGCCCAGGGCTCGTAAAGGGAGTCTGGATCGCATCGAGGAGGATTTTCAACCAGTCCAACCGTGGAGATCGACCTCGTCCACAAAAAAAACTGCAGCTCCAGTCGCGATAACGTGACTTAAGAAGAGATGACTACTAATGATGCCTTCAAGTGCTATGGGAATTGTGGGAAATACTGGAAAATTGGACACAAATGACCCCTCATGTCATATTTTCCATAACATTCTGCTGCTGATTTTGTACGTTTATAGCATAAAAAAATTTACAAAAACAAAAAAAAAAAAAACAAAATATAAATAAAGACATAAAAATGTTATATCAGATTTAGACAAAAGCATGTGAACACAACATAAATGCAATTTCAAATTCACAGTTGGAAAGGCTCATCTTCCCGATAGCACCTGAAGGCACCATTAGACTCAAACTAATGGAAAACCTTCTTAAAATAATGACTCCCTGACAATAATTAGTTGTTTATTCAATAAGTCATCAGTTTTAAGTAATTAATGACTCATTTGTGATTCTTTTGTTAAAGTATCTGAGTATTTCTAGATGCTAACTCAGTACTTTAACTTCCACATTTTTTTTGTGTGTGTTATGCTGCCTTCAAGTTCTTAGAGAATTATGGTAAATACTAGTTACGAACTTGAAAATTGGACACGAACGTCCCCTCACGTCATATTTTCCATATAATTCTGCCACTGTTAGCTGATGATTTTGTGCATTTATAATACACAAAACTTACAAAAATAAAAAAAAAATTACAAAAAGGATTTTCAACCAGTCAAACTGTGGAGATCGGCCTCAGCCTCACCAACAAAAAATCTGCAGCTTCAGTCACGATAATGTGACTTTAGAAGAGACGAGTACTAATGATGCCTTCAAGCGCTACGGGAATTATGGAAAATACTTATAAATTGGACACAAATGCCCCCTCATGTCATATTTTCCATAACATTCTGCTGCTGATTTTGTACGTTTATAGCATAAAAAAATTTACAAAAACAAAAAAATGACCAAAAAAAGGTGCTGTATCACATGTTTTAGACAAGTATTAGGTCACGATAAATCGTGTCAACCATTTTTCACTTAACTATAACGACAAAAGCACTTGAACACAATGTAAACGTAATTTTGAGTTCACAGTTGGAAAGGTTCGTCTTCCCCATAGCACCTGAAGGCACCATAAGTCTCAAAATAATGACTCTGACACTAATGAGTTGTTTCGACTCATTAAGTTATCATTTTTTAACTAATGAATGACTTATTTCTGATTCTTTTGAGTATTTGTCTACACTGACTGGTTACTTCCAGGATTTTATTTTTTTGAGTGTGTTATGCTGCCTTCATGTACTATGGGAATTATGGTAAATACTAGTTACCATAATAGTTGTAAAAAAATTACAAAAAAGGATTTTCAACCAATTGAACCGTGGAGATCGACCTCATCAACAAAAAAGACCTGCAGCTCCAGTCGTGATAACGTGACTTAAGAAGAGACGAGTATTAATGATGCCTTCAAGCGCTATGAGAATTGTAGGAAATACTTGAAAATTGGACCCAAATGCCCCCTCATGTCATATTTTCCATAACATTCTGCAGATGATTTTGTGCATTTATAATATACAAAATTTACAAAAACAATAAAATTACAAAAAAAAAAAAAAAAAAAAAAATTGTATCAGATGTTTTAGCCAAGTATCATGCTAATTAGACATTTTGACTTGTTAAGTCATTATTTTTAACTTCCAGAATTTTTTTTTTCCATGTGATGCTGCCTTCACGTGCTATGGGAGTTATGGTAAACACTATGCTACGAACTAGAAAACTGGACATGAACGCCCCCTCACGTCATATTTGTCATATTTTCCATAACCTTCTGCTGCTGTGAGCTGAAGATTTTACACATTTATAGCACAGAGAATTTAAAAAAACAAAAGAACTACTTGAAAAATAAAAATGCTGTTTCAGATGAATGAACACATTCAGAACTGTTTTAACCAAGTCTCAGGTCATAAAGTGTGTCAGCCATTTTGCATTAAACTATGACAACAAAAGCATGTGAACACAACATAAATGCAATTTCAAATTCACAGTTGGAAAGGCTCATCTTCCCGATAGCACCTGAAGGCACCATTAGACTCAACATAATGGAAAACCTTCTCAGAATAATGACTGATAATAATCAGTTATTTTGACTCATTAAGTCATAATTTTAACTAATTAATGATAAATTCTTGGTTCTTTTGTTAAAGTATCCGAGTATTTGTAGACACTGACTTGTTACTGTAACTTCCAGGATTTTTTTTCCACATTATGCTACCTTCATGTGGTATGGGAATTATGGTGAATACTAGTCATGACTTTGAAAACCGGACATGAACGCCCCCTTGTCATATTTTCCACTTTTGCCAAAACATTCTGCTGCTGTTAGCTCATGATTTTGTGCATTTATAAAACAGAATTTACAGAAACAAAAAAAATTACATTAAAAAACAACTATATTACCCAAGTATCAGGGCATGAAAAATGGTTTTTCAGACATTTTTAATTTAACTGTAACAACAAAAGCACTTGAACACAACATAAAGATAATTTCGAATTTACAAGCAGAAAGGCTCATCTTTCCAATAGCACCTGAAGGCAGCATTAGATTCAAAATAATGACTCTGATACTAATTAGACGTTTTGACTCAATAAGTTATTGTTTTTAAATAATTAATGACTCATTTCTGATCATTTTGTTAGAGTATCCGAGTATTTGCAGATACTGACTCGTTACTTTAACCCTTTCATGCACAGCGGTCACTCCAGTGGACAGCTGTTCTGCAGCTGTTCTCTTGTATATTCATGGATCGTGTTCTTTTCTTCTTTTTTTTTTTTTTACACATGTCTTTATTAAAGTTTTAAGACACTACACATCTTTTCTGACATGAATTAGTAACATTATGTAGATAAACCCCAGAATCACAAGCCCCCCCCATAGTTTTCACACAATGTATCAGTAAATACATGTTTCTGTGCGTCAAAAATCAAACGTGTGGTGTCCAGCTGAGTGGACATTTTTGGAACTTCATGAAAAATAGGTTCATATGAATTTTTTTTTTTTTCCACTATTTTTTTTATGTGTGTGTGTTTTTTTTTATTATAACTTTTTAATTTATTTATTTTTTCGAATTTATTTTTCAGAAGAAAATTTTCAATCGCATTGTTTTTTTCATGCCTAAAGAGGAATAAAAACACTCAGGAAAAAAATTTTTGATTAAGGTCCTCATAATTTGTGCATGAAAGAGTTAACTTCCAGATTTTTTTTTTCATGTTATGGTGCCTTGATGTGCTATGGGAATTATGGTAAATACTAATTACAAACTTTAAAATTGCATTTGAACGCCCCCTCATGTTGTATTTTCCACTGGAGAACTGGGTGGAATATTTTGGCTATGACAACAAAAACACTTGAACGCAACACACTGGTAATTTTGAATTAACAAGTGGAAAGTATCATCTTCTCGATTGCACCTGAAGGCAGCATTAGCCTGTGTGTGTGTGTGTGTGTGTGTGTGTGTGTGTGTGTGTGTGTGTGTGTGTGTGTGTGTGTGTGTGTGTGTGTGTGTGTGTGTGTGAGACAGGGAAATGATAATGCAGAGTGATGTGTCCTGGAATAACTCTGTCTCTACTGTTTCCATTCTGGAAGATGATCCCAGTCTTTACTGGACACTGGCCTCCATCTGCTCCACCGTTCTGACCGCTCCAACATCAGCCACATCCAAATCAAATGTCAGAGCAGATTCTTGTGAATGGGAAAGGATAAACAAAACCACCGCCGTGTTTTCAAATTATTTCTGAACGCCTGCATTCCAACGGCGAGCTTTTTGGAAACACAAACCCCAACATATGAGACACACAAACAGAACAGGAGGCTGGACCCAGGTCTGCAGTGCCCCCTAGTGGACCCAACCAGACCCACCACAGCAGTGGACCAGACCAGTACAAACAGGGGTGTGCAACTCCAAACACACAAAGCAGAGAAGCCTGTGGGAATGTATATGTATGTGCGTATATATGTATGTGTGTATATGTATGTGTGTATATATGTATGTGTGTATATGTATGTGTGTATATATGTATGTGTGTATATATGTATGTGTGTATATGTATGTGTGTATATGTATGTGTGTATATATGTATGTGTGTATATGTATGTGTGTATATATGTATGTGTGTATATATGTATGTGTGTATATATGTATGTGTGTATATGTATGTGTGTATATATGTATGTGTGTATATATGTATGTGTGTATATGTATGTGTGTATATATGTATGTGTGTATATATGTAAATGTGTATAGATGGATAGATGTGTACGTATATGTGTGTATATGTATGTATATGTGTGTATATGTATGTATATGTGTGTATATGTTTGTATATATGTACATATTGTTGGTTTAGACAAAGGGGTGAGAGCTAATAAGCTGTGCTTCTTCTCCTTTTCGAACATGACCTTTTTTTTTTCTTTTCTTTTTCGTGTATCATTACTTTATGCTTCCTTGAATTTTCATTTCTATATTATGTTGTGCAAAGAAGTCAGACAGTAGTAATCAGGAAGCCTGTATCATGGGGCGGCCATGGCTCAGGTGGTAGAGCGGGTCGTCCAATAACCGAAGGGTTGGCGGTTCAAATCCCTCTCTGTCCATGTGCTGTTGTGTCCTTGGGCAAGACACTTCCCCCTCCAGTGCCACCCACACTGGTGTATGAATGTTTGGTAGTGGGAGGGGCCACACTCCTGTCAGTCTGCCCCCCCCCCAGGGCAGCTGTGGGTACAGGTGTAGTTTACCACCACCAGAGGGGGAGTGTGAGAGCGAATGAACAATGGATCAATAATGTAAAGCACTTTGAGTGTCTAGAAAAGCACTACATAAAATCTAATCCATATTCAAAATAAAAAAAAAAAAACCCAAAAACTCATTTTCTTCCGGGGGTCACATTCAGCCCAGTTTAATCTGCAGTGGTCGGACCTGTACAGTAATAGCATGACAGCCAATAAATAATGACAACTCCAAATTGTTTTAGTGCAAAAAAAATAACATTCAGTTACGCCAGTATTTACATTTACAAACTATCCAGACAAAAAGGATGTGAATAACCTGGGAAAAATGGAATTTGTTTAGAAATATAAGTACAATTTTATCAGTTTTCTGCCTCCACTTCTCATTCACACACGTGCATTACAGAGCAGATCTACAAAGACACGAAACATTTAACCACAGGCAGAAAAGAGCTCAAATTGCACTGAATTTTCATTAGACATTCCAGGTTGTTCATATTTGTTCAGGTTATTCACATTTTATTGTTACAGGATAGTTTGTAAATGTAAACATTTTCATAATTTCATGTTTTTTGCACTAAATCAAAGAGAAAAAATTGGTGTTGTCATTATTTATAGGTTATTATGATATTATTTTGGAGTTCGACGCTCTAACTTGCACTTTTCAAATTCATCCTGCGGGCCTGATTGGAACCTTTGGCGGGTCAGATTTGGGCCCCGGGCCACATGTTTGACACCTTTGAGTACAATAATAACAGAATTACAAAAAATTAAAAATAGATAAATTACAGAATTACATGGAAATAATGACAACTACAAACTTTTCTCTATGTTTTAGAGTGAAAAAGTAAAATTACATTATGAAAAACTTTACATTTACAAACTATTCTTTAGGAAAAACATGAATAACAAACAACTGAAAAAAAAAGGAAAAAAATCCTTAGAAAAATAAGTATAATTTTAACAATATTCTGCCTCAGTTTATCATTTACACATGTACATTATAACTTACTGAAACAATTTCAGGGCAATTAACGAGTGAAAATAATGAAATAAGATGATTTGATTTGGTCCAAAAGCAGCATCTAAAAAAGATTTAAACTGATGATGTTGAAACTATTTTATTTCAGGTTCCACTTTAGTCCTCATATAATCTAAAGTGGATCAGAACCAGTAAAATAAGAACAGAATAACCTAGAAATAATGACGACAACAAACATTTCTCTATGTTTTAGTGTAAAAAAGTAAAATTACATGATGAAAATCTTTACATTTACAAACTATCCTTTACAACGGTCTGAATAACATGAAAAACCTGAAAGTTCTTAAAAAAAATAAGCATAATTTTTATCAATATTCTGCCTCAGTTTATCATTTACACATGTACATTATAATTTACAGGTCACAGAGAATCTAAATACACAAAACATTTAATAACAGGTAGAATATTGGTAAAATTACACATTTTAGGTTATTCATATTTGTTAAGTTTATTCACATTTTTTGTTTAGTAAATTTATTTATATTTTTTTTATTTATTTATAGAGCACTTTTCACAGGGAGTCACAAAGTGCTTTACAGTGCAAGACAATTAAAATACAGTTTAAAATACAATTTAAAATGCAATTAAAATACAGTTAAAATAGTAAAAATGTAAGAAATACAAATATAAAGAATAGATAAAGAAATAGATATAAAGAAATTTTCATGTCATTTAAATTTTTTGACACTAAAACGAAGAAGACTGAGTTGTCATTATTTCTAGGTTATTCTGTCATTATTTTATTGGTCTGATCCACTTTAGATCATATTGGAACCCGAACTAAAATGAGTTTAACATCCTTGCTTGACACTGTAATAATAATAATAACACTAGAAAAGCACTCGGAGAGCGCAGAACTCCGCCAACACCCCCCCCCCCCGATCACCACCAATTTTAATCATTTGTTCCTTGTGCCAGTATCAACATTTCCTGTAATTTTCATCCAAATCCATCCATAACTTTTTGAGTTATCTTGCACATGGACACACAGACAAACCAAAGCCGACAAAAACCTAACCCCCTTGGCGGAGGTAAATAGAAATAAAGGGTGAGTCTATGTTGCGTCACTACGACACTGGACAAATGAAACCTTTTATTATTGGATATTAAAACTTCTTCTGTTTTAAATTAGTGTTTTAATGGAAAATTTTAATTTTTTTTTATAGAGTCGATCAATTCTAACTCATCACTGACTTTTCTGATCATTCATATGTCAGCCATTTTTTAAAACTTGTTTTGCGAAAGTAGAGTTTGTAAAAAGAGACACTACAGTGATAAGCCTCCAAATGCTCACATTTGTAACTTAATAATTTCAAACTTTATTCATATTTACACTCAATAAACATCACATTCATTCACACATCAGGCGTTTGTCAAAAAAGGCTCAGAATCTTCATGAGGACGAAGACCACGTTCGATGTTCATCATTTGTCTGAAGGTTTGAACGGATCAGACCAGATCTTCACACCTTAAACCCAGAGAGAAATCAGCACAGTCAGACAGAAACAGGACAGCAGAACGAAACCACTGGGTTCAATGAGTAACATGTAACAGGAATTAAAGACAAAAAAACTCTTCAAGTTGTTGATCGTTTCTTTCTGATCCTCCATGCTTTCTTACCTACAGGTTGGACGTCTGCCTGGTTGATTCCTGCTCGATTCATCCTCTGAACATCTCCTGGAAGGAAAAGAACATGACAGTTTATTTACATGCATTTTTAAATTATGCATATGATTTCCACATTACTGAATGACTTAGATTATGATTAAACCACACAGTAAACTATACATTAGATATGGCTGCCACATTTACTGTTGACACAAGGTATTAAAAAGCTAATTAATGAACAAATGAAAGGTTCATTTAACATCATCTTCTCTGTAAAATACATACATCTCTTTTAATGATATTTTCTGGCTTTATTTCATCTTGTGCCTACTTCATATTTTTGCCATGTTTAGCTAGCAGGTTAACATAACTGCTGCTGATGCACTTTATATATTTGAAACAGCTCAGTTTCATTAACAATACATTAACATTCTCTTCTAACAGAATACACAGCTAACATCTGCCTATTAAACTAACACAGCGGCTAAAGCTCAATGTTAGCTAACATAATGAATTAAATGTTACTTACTGTATTCATCCTTGTGTGTGAGCGGGTAGAAAAATATGGGGTAAAACGCAGCCGCTACCGCCGTCATAAAACCTCCAAAAATGAGCGCTATCCTCTGGTTTTTAGACATTTTTCTGTTACATGCGTAACTGGACGCTCACCTCCAAACGTACAGTGTTTACGGACGTTACTTCCGGCGCATATGTGACGTCAGTAGTCACAGTTCTACGATGCGTCCGCCATATTGGACCGGTCAGAACTGACGCATGAATACAAGATTGCGTACTTTTACCCAAGACTTAAATTAAATTTATTTTCTCTGTATTTTTATAGCGATTTAATATTGATTTAGGATTAAAAGTAGACGTTTGAAGTGTGTCAAAAATTTGGAATCTACTTCTTTACGGTCCGCTTAAATTAGCGGGCGCGGAGTTTGATCTTCCCAGGCTTCCGTACTGAATACATTAAAACGTCAGAGTCACATGCGGCGGCACAACAATAATACGGAAGTGGCTGAGATTTTGGAAAGTCGGCTCTAAAAAGCGGCTAAAATGAAAGTTTTAGTCGTATTTGTGTATTTATTTGGCTTTTGTTGCTCGTCTGGACAAGCAGCGAAGAACGCGACAATTCAGACGTTTGTTATTCCTCACAGTCACATGGACGTAGGATGGGTTTACACTGTGCAGGTAACTTAGAATACTTCCAGACTGTTTTTTGTGGAGAAACACTTTAAATCCTGATCAGTGCGTGTTTTCTGTAGGAGAGTATGCATGCCTACGCAGCCAACGTGTACAACAGTGTAACGGAGGAACTGTCGAAGGATAAGGGGCGCAGGTTCATCTCTGTGGAGCAGGAGTTCTTCAGACTGTGGTGGGATCATGTGGCCTCAGACTGGCATAAGAAACAAGTAAGACCCTCCACAGACCAGCACATGTCTGGAAACACTGACCACACCAGGATGAACTCCATTACAGAGTCAATTAACATCAGATCATCAGTATTTTACAGATAAATGCATGTTTGGTCCTGTTTAAACTAGATATACAGGGGTTCTTCTATAGACACTCAAATATAATCTACAACTTTTTATAGATACATAGATTTATAGATAGATGGGAAAATGTCAGACTGATGGATATCTAACAAAGCTGAATAAAAATGAGTCTAAAAAGTTACAAAACAGGGGGAAAATGGCCAAACATACACATCAAAATGAGTAAAGACCAAAAATAAGCAGCAAAATTGATTTAAAAAAAAAAATTAACTAAATATAGGAACTGAACAAAATAGACAAGAAAATGGACAAAAAATAAACATAAATAAATACCACAACGAACAAAAAGAAGACAGATCTATAACAAATAGATGTTTAACCCTTTTGTGCACAGTGGTCACTCCAGTGGACAGTTCTTCTCCAGCTGTTCTCTTGTATATTCATGGGTTTGGTTGTTTTAGTTCCATATCATCTAACATATGGGGCCCTCATGCATCATCCCATACACTGACATTCATACCATTAGTGTAACTCTGTTCTTGATAAACCTGATCTGCACAAACATGTTTGAATGTAAAGAAATTGCTTGTTATTTTTATTTGATTGTAATTAACAACAAAAATGTTTTTTTTTTTCATATTATCTCCATGAAGTGAGTAATGACTAGAATTAGAGTATGTTAAAATGTGAGAAAACATCAGATTAGCAGCATTAAAAATGTCTTTATTTCATACTTTTCACACAGTGTATTAGTAAATACATCTTTCTTTGCTTCAAAAATTAAATGCATAGTGTCCAGCTGAGTGAACGTTTTTGCAACTCCATGAAAAATAGGTTCATAAAAGAATTTCAATCGCATTATTTTTTAATGCCCAACGAGGAAGGAAAACACTGAGGAAAAAAATCTTAAGGTTTTCATAATTCATGCATGAAAGGGTTAAAAGATAGATCTATAATAGATCTATAATTGATAAATCTATGATAGATAGATCTGTGATGGATAGAAGCAAAATTCTTAAGTTGCTCCAAATCTCTTTTCATTTTAAATCTATTATTCACAAGATTTTATTCACGAGAACGTTTTGGAGGAAATTCAGGCTGTGAGTCATGAGGTTCTTATGTTGGTTCTGATGAAAGAGGCGGGGCTTGACTTAAATTAGACCTGCTGACTGTTTCTGTGACAGACTCTAGTTTTTTCTGTTCTAGCTTCGACAGCTGGTCAAAGAGGGTCGACTGGAGTTCGTCATCGGGGGTCAGGTGATGCACGACGAAGCTGTGACTGACCTGAACGACGACATCCTGCAGATGACGGGTGAGTGAAGCGCACCGCCGTGGCAGAGGGAGGGGGCGTGGCTTTCAGAGGACACGCCTTCATTTGCGGCTCTGTGTTTCAGAGGGACACGGGTTCCTGTACCAGACCTTCGGGGTCCGGCCCCGGTTCTCCTGGCACGTGGACCCGTTCGGCGCCTCCGCCACCACGCCGGTCCTGTTCGCTCTGGCCGGGTTCGACGCCCACGTCGTCTCACGCATCGACTACGACCTGAAAGACGCCATGCAGAAGAACAAGGTAGACGCTGACCTGAGGACACGCCCACAGAAACCTCACCTGAAGTGGAAGAGTGGAAAGAACGTCCACGGATTCATCCTCAGATTTTTTTGTTTGTGTTTGAAACAGAATCTGCAGTTTGTCTGGAGCGGTTCACCTTCACTGAAACAGCAGCAGATCTTCACCCACGTCATGGACCAGTTCAGCTACTGCACCCCGTCCCAGCTGCCCTTCTCCAACAGGTCCACCTTTACTCCACCATTAACCCTCCAACAGGTCCACCTTTACTCCACCCATTAAACCCCATTAAACCTCCAACAGGTCCACCTTTACTCCACCCATTAAACCTCCAACAGGTCCACCTTTACTCCACCATTAACCCTCCAACAGGTCCACCTTTACTCCACCCATTAAACCCCATTAAACCTCCAACAGGTCCACCTTTACTCCACCCATTAAACCTCCAACAGGTCCACCTTTACTCCACCCATTAAAACCATTAAACCTCCAACAGGTCCACCTTTACTCCACCCATTAAATCCATTAAACCTCCAACAGGTCCACCTTTACTCCACCATTAACCCTCCAACAGGTCCACCTTTACTCCACCATTAACCCTCCAACAGGTCCACCTTTACTCCACCCATTAAACCCCATTAAACCTCCAACAGGTCCGCCTTTACTCCACCATTAACCCTCCAACAGGTCCACCTTTACTCCACCATTAACCCTCCAACAGGTCCACCTTTACTCCACCCATTAAACCCCATTAAACCTCCAACAGGTCCACCTTTACTCCACCCATTAAACCTCCAACAGGTCCACCTTTACTCCACCCATTAAACCCAATTAAACCTCCAACAGGTCCACCTTTACTCCACCCATTAAACCTCCAACAGGTCCACCTTTACTCCACCCATTAAAACCATTAAACCTCCAACAGGTCCACCTTTACTCCACCCATTAAATCCATTAAACCTCCAACAGGTCCACCTTTACTCCACCATTAACCCTCCAACAGGTCCACCTTTACTCCACCATTAACCCTCCAACAGGTCCACCTTTACTCCACCCATTAAACCCCATTAAACCTCCAACAGGTCCACCTTTACTCCACCCATTAACCCTCCAACAGGTCCACCTTTACTCCACCCATTAAACCCAATTAAACCTCCAACAGGTCCACCTTTACTCCACCCATTAAACCTCCAACAGGTCCACCTTTACTCCACCCATTAAACCATTAAACCTCCAACAGGTCCACCTGTACTCCACCCATTAAATCCATTAAACCTCCAACAGGTCCACCTTTACTCCACCATTAACCCTCCAACAGGTCCACCTTTACTCCACCATTAACCCTCCAACAGGTCCACCTTTACTCCACCCATTAAACCCCATTAAACCTCCAACAGGTCCACCTTTACTCCACCCATTAAACCTCCAACAGGTCCACCTTTACTCCACCCATTAAAACCATTAAACCTCCAACAGGTCCACCTTTACTCCACCCATTAAATCCATTAAACCTCCAACAGGTCCACCTTTACTCCACCCATTAAAACCATTAAACGTCCAACAGGTCCATCTTTACTCCACCCATTAAACCCCATTAACCCTCCAACAGGTCCACCTTTACTCCACCCATTAAAACCATTGAACCTCCAACAGGTCCACCTTTACTCCACCATTAACCCTCCAACAGGTCCACCTTTACTCCACCCATTAAACCCCATTAAACCTCCAACAGGTCCACCTTTACTCCACCCATTAAAACCATTGAACCTCCAACAGGTCCACCTTTACTCCACCCATTAAACCTCCAACAGGTCCACCTTTACTCCACCCATTAAAACCATTGAACCTCCAACAGGTCCACCTTTACTCCACCCATTAAACCTCCAACAGGTCCACCTTTACTCCACCATTAAACCTCCAACAGGTCCACCTTTACTCCACCCATTAAAAACCATTGAACCTCCAACAGGTCCACCTTTACTCCACCCATTAAACCTCCAACAGGTCCACCTTTACTCCACCCATTAAAACCATTAAACCTCCAACAGGTCCACCTTTACTCCACCCATTAAATCCATTAAACCTCCAACAGGTCCACCTTTACTCCACCATTAACCCTCCAACAGGTCCACCTTTACTCCACCATTAACCCTCCAACAGGTCCACCTTTACTCCACCCATTAAACCCCATTAAACCTCCAACAGGTCCGCCTTTACTCCACCATTAACCCTCCAACAGGTCCACCTTTACTCCACCATTAACCCTCCAACAGGTCCACCTTTACTCCACCCATTAAACCCCATTAAACCTCCAACAGGTCCACCTTTACTCCACCCATTAAACCTCCAACAGGTCCACCTTTACTCCACCCATTAAACCCAATTAAACCTCCAACAGGTCCACCTTTACTCCACCCATTAAACCTCCAACAGGTCCACCTTTACTCCACCCATTAAAACCATTAAACCTCCAACAGGTCCACCTTTACTCCACCCATTAAATCCATTAAACCTCCAACAGGTCCACCTTTACTCCACCATTAACCCTCCAACAGGTCCACCTTTACTCCACCATTAACCCTCCAACAGGTCCACCTTTACTCCACCCATTAAACCCCATTAAACCTCCAACAGGTCCACCTTTACTCCACCCATTAACCCTCCAACAGGTCCACCTTTACTCCACCCATTAAACCCAATTAAACCTCCAACAGGTCCACCTTTACTCCACCCATTAAACCTCCAACAGGTCCACCTTTACTCCACCCATTAAAACCATTAAACCTCCAACAGGTCCACCTGTACTCCACCCATTAAATCCATTAAACCTCCAACAGGTCCACCTTTACTCCACCATTAACCCTCCAACAGGTCCACCTTTACTCCACCATTAACCCTCCAACAGGTCCACCTTTACTCCACCCATTAAACCCCATTAAACCTCCAACAGGTCCACCTTTACTCCACCCATTAAACCTCCAACAGGTCCACCTTTACTCCACCCATTAAAACCATTAAACCTCCAACAGGTCCACCTTTACTCCACCCATTAAATCCATTAAACCTCCAACAGGTCCACCTTTACTCCACCCATTAAAACCATTAAACCTCCAACAGGTCCATCTTTACTCCACCCATTAAACCCCATTAACCCTCCAACAGGTCCACCTTTACTCCACCCATTAAAACCATTGAACCTCCAACAGGTCCACCTTTACTCCACCATTAACCCTCCAACAGGTCCACCTTTACTCCACCCATTAAACCCCATTAAACCTCCAACAGGTCCACCTTTACTCCACCCATTAAAACCATTGAACCTCCAACAGGTCCACCTTTACTCCACCCATTAAACCTCCAACAGGTCCACCTTTACTCCACCCATTAAAACCATTGAACCTCCAACAGGTCCACCTTTACTCCACCCATTAAACCTCCAACAGGTCCACCTTTACTCCACCATTAAACCTCCAACAGGTCCACCTTTACTCCACCCATTAAAAACCATTGAACCTCCAACAGGTCCACCTTTACTCCACCCATTAAACCTCCAACAGGTCCACCTTTACTCCACCATTAAACCTCCAACAGGTCCACCTTTACTCCACCCATTAAACCCCATTAACCCTCCAACAGTAACATGAACAAAATTAATCACAAACTGAACAAATTTGAAGAAAAACTGTAAAATAAGCAACAGAATGAACAAAAACAAAATACTAACTAAATAAAGTTGTTTACAGTAAAGTTAATTGTGAACTGCCACTAAAGTCACTCTGGGTCTTTAAGGGTTAAAGGTCTTTCCATTAAACTGGAATGTGTCTTGGTCTTTTTTAGTTCTGGTTTTTACTGGAACGGGGTCGCCCTGTTCCCAGACCCCCCTAAAGATGGAGTCTACCCCAACATGAGCCTGCCCGTTACCAAGGAGACGGTCCACGCCTACGCCCAGACCATGGTGGACAACATCAAGCAGAGGGCGGCGTGGTTTCGCACCAACCATGTGCTCTGGCCGTGGGTGAGGAAAAGTCCAGACCAGGGGGTCAAACATACGGCCTGTGGACCGAAACCGGCCGCCAAAGGGTCCGATCCGGTCCATGGGATGAAAAATGACAGTGAAGACATCAACAATTAATAGTGTTAAAATGATTTTAGTTCAAGGGTCACACATACCCTGTAAAATAACCTGTAACTAATGACAACTGCACATTTTTATTTTTTTAGATTGAAAAGTAAAATTAGAGGAAAATGTTTACATTTACAAACTATCCTTTCACAAAAAATGCAAATAATTTAAACAAATATGAACAATCTTGAAATTTCCACAAAAAATAAATATAATTTTAACAAAAAAAGAGAAATAGAGAAAATATGAATACAAAAATGTAAAATACATGAGAAACGATTAAACAAACTTTAAGAAACTAATACAATTTAAAAAATAATGAAGATAACCATAAAAAATTAAAAGAATTTTATGGAAAAATGAAGAAAATAATGTGGAAAAATTAAAAACAAATAATTCAAATACAATATTCTGTCTGTTATTAAATGTTTTGTGTATTTGTAGATCCACTGTGATCTGTACGTTATAATGAACATGTGTAAATGATAAACTGAAGCAGAATATTAATAAAATTGCACTTATTTTTCTTAAGAAATTTCATTTTTTTAATGTTATTCAGATCGTTGTAAAGGATAGTTTGTAAATGTAAACATTTTCATCATGTAATTTTACTTTTTTACACTAAAACATAGAGAAAAGTCTGTCGTCATTATTTCTAGGTTATTCTGTTCTTATTTTACTGGTTCTGATCCACTTTAGATCATATTAGTCTGAATGTGGAACCTGAACTAAAACAGTTTTAAAATCCTCGGTTTAGATTTTTTTTAGATGCTGCTTCTGGACCAAAAAAAATCATGTTATTTTGTTATTTTCACTCATTATTTGCCGTGAAATTGTTCCAGTTCTGAATTTTTCTTCAATGTTTTTTACGTGAATGTGAGGCACTTATGTGTAGTCATAAATACAACGACATATTGACAGTGAAATGCATTTTAACATTAACTTTTATTTTTAAGCAGATTTTTTTCCATAATTTTTCCACTTAAACAAGAAAAATATTGAGTTACTTTTCATAGGTTATTATTTTATATATTGGACTGTATGTGGCCCCTGAACTAAAGTGAGTTCAAGTGGAAATGGTTTTTATTTGTGTTTTTTTGTTTTTCAGGGCTGCGACAAACAGTTCTACAACTCGTCGGTCCAGTTCAGGAACATGGACCCGTTAATGAACTACATTAACCAGAACAGTGCAGAGCTGGGGGTGACGGTGCAGTACGCCACCCTCAGTCAGTACTTCCAGGCCGTCCACCAATCAGATCTGCTGTGGGACGTCCGCGGGAACCAGGACTTCCTGCCTTATTCCACAGGTAACAAACATAAGGCCCACGGCCCAAAACCAGCCCTCCAAAGGGTCCGGTCCGGCCCCCAGGATCTGTAGTGATCAGAAAGTTAAATTCTATTTGTTTCAATTCTACATGTCTGTTATTAAATGTTTAGTGTATTTATAGATCCACTGTGATCTGTAAGTTATAATAAACAGGTATAAATGATAAACTGAGGCAGAATACTGATAAAATTTCTCTTTTTCTTACAATATTGAAGGATTGTTCACATTATTTGTTTAAGGATAGTTTGTAAATAATCAACAAAATCAACAAATTGAACCAAAAAATTAATGTAGCTAATGAAATAATCAACAAAATGAATAAAATAAACAAAAAATTGAGGAAAAACCACCAAAATTAACAAAATTAACAAAATAGACAGAAGGAACAAATTAATCACAAGATGAATAAAGTAAACAAATTGAGTAAAAATGACCAAAACAATCAAGCAACTGAACAAATCAACCACAAAATGAATACAGTAATCAAAAAATTGAGGAAAAATGACAAAAATGAACAAACTGAACAAAACAATTTACATGTCAAACAAAATAATCAACAAAATGAACAAAATAAACACAATGAACAAATTAATCACAAGATGACTAAAATAAACAAACAGTAAAAATGACCAAAATAATTAACACACTGAACAAATTAATCATTGGATGAATAAAATAATCAACAAATTGAATAAAAAAATGACCAAAATAAACAAAATGAACAAATGGAACAAAAACAATTAACATATCAAACAAAATAATCAACATAAATGACTGAAATGAAAAAAAAAAAAATCAACAAATTTAACAAAATGAAAACAATGAACAAATTAATCACAAGATAAATAAAATAAACAAATTGAGTAAATTTGACCAAAATAATTAACATATTGAACAAATTAATCATGAGATGAATTCAATAAAAAACTAATTGCACAAAAATGACCAAAATAAACAAAATGAACAAATGGAACAAAAATTTACGTATCAAACAAAGTAATCAACAAATTGAACAAAAATGAACAAAATAAACAGGTTTCCTTCAGTAGCTTTTTAAAGTTTGTAAATGTAAACATTTTAATACTACAATGTAACTTTTTTTTCACTAAAACAAATAGAAAATGTTGTAGCTGTCGTTATTTTTAAGTTCTTCTAATTCTTTTACTGGTCGGACCCACTTTAGATCATACTGGTTTGAATGTGGAACCTGAACTAACATGACTTTAACAGCCCTCCCATAATGCATCTGTGATCTCCCCGGCTGTATACTGTGTTCTATGTTCTAGAGTCGTACCAGGCGTGGACGGGCTTCTACGCCTCCAGAAACGTCCTGAAAGGCGTGGCGCGACGGGCCAGTTCGCAGCTTCACGCGGCTGAGACCCTGTTTGCCCGGTACCGGATCAGCTTCCCTGACGGACCGGTGGCTAAAGACTGGGCCCTGGACAAGCTGAAGGCGCTACGATGGGCCGTCTCTGAGGTCAGAGGTCAACACACGGGACTCCATTATAACGACTTTTAACCCTTTAACCCCTGACGTGTCTGTGGTGAACAGTCTGAATGTAGGAATTATTTAAATATTCATACAAATTCAACCGTTTGCTCAATAGGAAACATTTCCCAACTTGTTGATAGAATAGACCTTGTTATTTCCATGGACATCTGAGCATGCTCAGTTCACCCCCCCCCCACCGCCTGTGGAATGGGGGGTAAAACCCAGAGCACCGACTCACTATAAAAATAAACTTTTTTTTTTTTTTTTTACACCTTTTTCATTATCAGTGTAATCAACATCTACATGATCAGTGAATTAAATACAGAAAAATACAGAATTTACACTTAAAAATGTCAAATATAGAGAATAGTATTATAATAAATGGTCATAATTCTCTTAGACATGTATTTGGAAGTTGCTACATAATAGATCTAGATCTTTAAGGGTCTTAATATTGTGAAGATGTACAATTATACAAAATCTAAATAATGGATAATTCACCTGAAATGCATTAAAACTTAAACCTGTTTGGAAAATGTCAAACAAAATGAGGAAAACATTAAATATATAACTAATACAAAAGGAAATGAACACAAATAAATGCTAACGTATTATAACATAAGTGACAGTATCATTGGTGTGAAAGGGTAGTTTTAGTAATTAATGATATTTTACTGAAAAAGTCCCAATTTCTTCAGTTTTCTCTGTTTTGATATAAAAACCTTATGAATTTACTCTGAGCTTTAACGAACATCTACACAATCAGTGAATTAAATATAGAAAAATGCACGATTTACACTGAAAAATGTCAAATACAGAGAATAATGTTACAAAAAATGGTCATAATTCACTTAGTAAAAGAATAATGTAGAGAGACAGGTATTTAGAAGTTGCCACATAATAGATCTAGATCTTTAAGGGTCTTAATGTTGTGAAAACGTACAATTATACAAAATCTAAATAATGGAGAATTTACCTGAAATGCTTTAAAACTTAAACCTGTTTGGAAAATGTCAAACAAAATGAAGAAAACATTAAGTGTAAGACTATTACAAAAGGAAATGAATACAAATAAATGCTAAGGTATTATACCATAAGTGACAGTATCATCAGCGTAAAAGGGTAGTTATTGATATATTATACTGAAAGTCACTTTTTCTTCAGTTTTCTGTTTTTATATAAAACCCTTTGAATGTAACCTTTGAACATTTATATGATCAGTGAATTAAATGTAGAAAAATACAGGATTTACACTGAAAAATGCAGAATGCAGAGGACAATAACAATAAATCAACGTGATATCATGACTCGCATAGATATACACGCCACTTTTAATTGGTGTGTTATCGATACGCATTATAAGCTTTGCACATGTATGTTCACGCTACGTCAAATCCCACGCACTGAGGGTTAGGGTTGTGTAAACTGGAGATGTTGGCGTAAATTGACATGCGATAAAATGGCATTAAATCACACGCAAAAGGTTGAAAATGTATACGTATAGCACGCCAAATGCCATTAGAACTGGCGTGACATACGTGATTTCTTGAGTTCAGTATCAATAAATAGTGTTAAATCCCTTAGGAAAAGTTAAATGCCATCACAGTAATATTTATTCTTCCTTATTTGTTTACTCATTATTGAGGATCCCCATTAGCCGACGCACAAACGCCAGGCTAATCTTCCTGGGGTCCTCTAAAAAATAAAAAGGTTCAGGATGCAAAATCACAATACACAGATCTAGTTACAGTAAAAAGAAAGGAGAGAGAAAAAAACAAACAAAAAAACCCAAAACAAAAAAAAAAACAATTCCCAGAATGGTAACATAAAGAGACTAGTCACTCTCAAACGTCAGGAGTGACTTTACATGTTTTTTAAATGCTTTCTTACTTGAAATGTTTCTAATATTTAAGTAAGAAAGCATTTAAAAAACATGTAAAGTCACTACTGAGGTTTGAGAGTTACTAGTCTCTTTATATTACCATTTTCAGTACTAGTTGTAGGTCTTCACAGGTAGATGTTCTTTCTTTTAGGTGCAACATCATGACGGTATCACAGGTACTGAGTCTCCTAAAGTGGCTGAAATGTACATGGACCACCTGACCCAGGCCATGATGGGGGTGGATGAACTTCTAGCTGCACTTTTCCTGCTTCCACACAACCTGGACATCCACAGCGCCACCTACCGCAGCCACCACCACACAGCAGGTAGTCGGGTTAACCCAGTATACACCAAAGACCCGATGTGGATGGAGGCGTGGCTTGTGTTGAATTAACCCTCTGGTATCCGCCCATAAAGGTCCTTCAACCACCTAAAGCACGTTATCTGAATGTCCCACATTTATTCATACAGTTTGTTTGTAACTTTTTACATTTTTTGTATTTCATCAACTTGAGCCTTAAACAAAAATACCAAATACTCTATAATTTTCGTGTATTTTACCCTTTAAATACCATATTTGTAATGTAAACAAACCATATTTTTTGACGCAAAAAACATTTTTTTTCAATATTCAACAAAAATTGGATTGTGGTTTTTTTCATCCAGTCCTATGTCAATGATCAACACTAACATTGGTTATTATGCATTATTATTTTTTGTGCTCGGTCAAATGTTAAATACTTAAATGTGTCAGTGTAGAAGGGTGTTAGTGTTTTAATGTAACACTGTTTATAATCTGCTGATTTTAGTGAATGGATCAGAATTTTAAAAATCATGCAAAACAAATTTTGAATTCTGACCTAAAACAAATTGTCAAAAACAATATGAGCTTTTATGACATGAAGGTCAAAGTGTGCATATTATGTTCACCTGGATACCAGAGGGTTAAACCGGCTGCACACAAATGTCAAAATAATGTTTCCTAAAATGCTGTATTTTTAATCCACAACGCTAAACATTTACAGTTTTCTGTCAAAAATGAGGACGGAAACTGAAAAACTCCAAATGTAGATGAAAACTCATGTATGAACGTCTGAAAACTGAAGTTCAACGGGTTCCATTCTCCTCAAACCAGGCGTGGACGAGGATCTGGAGCAGCACGTCATCGTCTACAACCCCTTAGCCTGGAACGTCACCTCCATCATCAACGTCACCGTGGCGATCGCCATGGCAACGGTGTATGACGACGACGGGCAGCCCGTCCCTTCACAGGTACTGAACTGAACCACCAATCAGAACGTTTCACAGTTCAGCTCCGTTTCATGTTCTGGATTTCCTTTAAAACACTCGTATACAAACTTATTTTAAATTCACTGGATCCTGCAGAAGCTCAACGTCAGTTATCAACCATTATACATTCATCATCATCATCATCATCGCTTACTTATATATTGTTGGTACAACTACTATTATTATTATCACTTTTATCACTTTATTAGAGTTATTATTAGTTGTGCTATTATTAAACTATATATTTTGTGAACATTATTATAATGTAATTTTTTTTGTTTATTATTATTAATTATTATTATTATTATTATTATTATTCCTCTATGTGCAGTTGCCTTTTTTTATAGTTATTGTTACTATTTTCTTTCCTCTTGTCTAATCTAAGAATGATATAAAACACTGTTTGTAGTATTAAAACTAAACAAGGCCGGGAGGTATATTCTGGCCTTGGGGGTAGATTCCGTCTGGAGGGGTATATTCTTGACTGGGGGGGAGGGGGTATATTCTTGACTGGGGGGGAGGGGGTATAACCTGGCCTAGGGGGTATATTCCAGCCTGGGGGGTATATTCTTGCCTGGAGGGGTAGATTCTGTCCGGGGGGGTATATTTTGACCTGGAGGGTAAATTTTTGATGGGGTTGGGGGGGTGGGGTGTATATTCCAGCCTGGGGGGTATAGTCTGGCCTGGGGGGGTATATTCTTATGGAAGTAAATGTGTGTCATCAGATTTTGAATGATAAAAGACACTGAATTTCTAGCGCTGATTTTTTTTTTTTTTTGCACTGAAATTCGGTATCTGAATTTATTGCATCTGAATTTTTTAATTCTAAATTTATGAACATAGTTGACTTCAGAGACAAACAATTCAGATACTTAATTTCAGTGCAAAAAAAAATGTCAGTGCTACAAATTCAATGTCTTTTAGAATTCAAAATCTGATGAGACAGATTTACTTCCATATATTCTGGCCTGGGGGGTATATTACAGGTTTAGGGGGGGGTATATTCTTACCTGGGGGGTATATTACAGGTTTAGGGGGGGGTATATTCTGGCCTGGGGGGTATATTACAGGTTTAGGGGGGGTATATTCTGGCCTGGGGGGTATATTACAGGTTTAGGGGGGGTATATTCTTACCTGGGGGGTATATTACAGGTTTAGGGGGGGTATATTCTGGCCTGGGGGGTATATTACAGGTTTAGGGGGGGTATATTCTTACCTGGGGGGTATATTACAGGTTTAGGGGGGGTATATTCTTACCTGGGGGGTATATTACAGGTTTAGGGGGGGGTATATTCTGGCCTGGGGGGTATATTACAGGTTTAGGGGGGGTATATTCTGGCCTGGGGGGTATATTACAGGTTTAGGGGGGGTATATTCTTACCTGGGGGGTATATTACAGGTTTAGGGGGGGGTATATTCTGGCCTGGGGGGTATATTACAGGTTTAGGGGGGGGGTATATTCTGGCCTGGGGGGTATATTACAGGTTTAGGGGGGGTATCTTCTTACCTGGGGGGTATATTACAGGTTTAGGGGGTTATATTCTTACCTGGGGGGTATATTACAGGTTTAGGGGGGGGGTATATTCTGGCCTGGGGGGTATATTACAGGTTTAGGGGGGGTATCTTCTTACCTGGGGGGTATATTACAGGTTTAGGGGGTTATATTCTTACCTGGGGGGTATATTACAGGTTTAGGGGGTTATATTCTTACCTGGGGGGGCTATACTTTGACCTGTTACACCGGTACTAACAAGCTCCAAACCCGTGTCTTTGTTCCAGATCCAGAGGTCGGCCCAGTCCAACCTGACCTTTGACCTTTTCATGGTGGCAGAGCTGGGGGGCCTCCAGCACAGGAAGTATGTCATAAAGTTCACGGGGAAGGCGGGGTCTGCGACGGCTGACGGCGGCTGGACATACGAAGCCGAAGGGGTCCGGTTCGACAGACGACGCACCCGGGACCGGACCAGGACCGGGAGGAGGCTTCTGCCGGTCCTGAACGAGTGCTACAAGATCATGTTGGACCAGGACACCAACCTCCTGCACAGCATCACATACCTGTAAGAGTCTACAGTGGGGGGCGGGGGGGGGTCAAACATACGGCCTGTGGGCCAAAACCGGACACCCAAGGGTCCGACCCACTTGTAGATTCTACAAGATCAGTGTAACTCACTCTTCTGATCCGTTACAGTCCAGACAAACGCAGAGTGAGGATAACGCAGGATTTCTGGCAGTACCACGCCAACGGAGACGTCAAAGCCGGACCCATATCTGATAATTACATGTTCAGCCCCAACGGTTCGGCTGTGAAAGCCTACGAGGCCGTGGAGATGGAGATCATCCCCGGGAAAATCATAACGGAGATCAGACAGTACTTCTACAGGTGAGGAAAACAGGAAATGAAAGACACTGAGTGAGAAAAATAAGAACGTGTAAAAACCAGTGTTCGACAGAACAGGCTGGAAGAATTCAACTTTATTAGTAACGTAATGAAAATAATTCATATTTATATTTAGTCTAAAAACACAGTAACATCAGGACTAAATCTGGAATTTAAAGGGTTAAAATTTTTTACAAATCAATCAGTATTTGATAATAATTAGGTCAGACCTCAACAAAATCTGCACTTAAAATTTTACTTTAAGCTCTTGCTGTTGTTCTTGTTCATAAAATTTGAAAAACCAATAAAAAGATTATTAAAAAAAAATTATACTTTAAAAACTTTAAAATTTTGGAGTTCATGGCCGATGATAAACAGTGGTTTTATTAACGTTCTGCTGCTGTTAGTGGATGATTTTACACTTTTATAAGATACATAATGTGCAGGAATTAACCCGTTTTACCCAAATATCAGGCCACAATAAAATGCGTTCCAGCCATTTTTCATTTCACTACGACAACAAAAGCACTTGAACACAACATAAATATATTTTCAAATTCGCTAATGGAAAGGCTGATCTTTCCGACCGCACCTGAATGCATCATCAGACCAGGGTCATGTGATGGTTGTAGTTGGACTTTTCTATCGTGTCGTCGTGTCTTTGGTTTTGTAGATCGGAGGGCGATAAGGACTACGCCTACTCCATCATCACCCGTGTCCCAGAATGCTATGGGAGCAGGGTTGGGTGCCACAGACTGGAGCAGACGTATTCTGTGGGTCCGCTGGACGTCAACACCGAGGTGGTCCTCAGAACCAGAACCTCCCTGACCAACAACCGGACCCTGTACAGCGACGACAACGGATACCAGATGATGAAGAGGCCGTTCAGGACGTTCAGGAATAACACTGTGGCCAGAGTAAGACCACGCCCACTCACATACACACATAGTGGGGGGGGTCAAACATAAGGCCCGGGGTCCAAAACAGGCCGCTAAAGGGTCCGATCCAGTCCATAGGATGAAAAACAACACTGAATATTAATAATAAACTAGAAGCACTCGGAGAGCGCAGACCTCCGCCAAGGCTGATCAGTGCCCCCCCCCCCCGTGGGCCCCCCCACCCCCGATCACCACCAAAATTTAATCATTTCTTCCTTATCCCATTTCCAACAAACCCTGAAAATTTCATCCAAATCTGTCCATAAGTTTTTGAGTTATGTTGCACACTAACGGACAGACAAACAAACCCTGGCAAAAACATAACCTCCTTGGCGGAGGTAATTACTCGCCTTTCTCTGTAGGTTGTTCATGTTCTTCACATTTTCAAAGAGAAGTTTGTAAATGTGAACATTTCCATCATGTAACTAGACTTTTTTCACTAAAACAAAAGATAAATGTTTGTTTTTGTCATTATTTATAGTTTACCAGTGTGCAGATGACAGTGGATCTACAAATACACAAAACATTTAGTAACAGGCGGAATATTTTATTTTTATTTTTATTTCATTTTCCATGTCGTTTTCTTCAATTATCTGTTAAATTCTTTCATTTTCTTCATTATTTTCTTAATTTGTTCTTTTAAAGGTTGTTTTCTCATTACTTTATTCATTTTTTTTGTCCATTTTTTTCATGTTTTTTTTTTTAAGTTTTACGAGTTTTATTATACTTTTTATCATATTTTCTCATGTGTTTTTCATGTTTTTATACATTTTTTTTCCTTCATTTCCTTAAAACTTTTTCTCTTTAGACGTTTCATGTTCGTATTTGATCATGTTATTCACATTTTTTTAAAGGATAGTTTGTAAATGTAAATATTTTCAGGTAATTTGACTTTTTTTACACTAAAACAAAGATAAAAGTTTTTAGTTATTATTATAGGTTATTCTGTGATTATTTTTTGTTTTATTTTGTATGTGTAGAACTATTTCCCGATGGTCCGTGCTGCGTTCATCCAGGACGACCTCAGCAGGTTGGTGGTGGTCAGTGACCGCGCCCACGGCGTGTCCAGCCAATCCAACGGACAACTAGAGGTCTGTAAACACACACACACACACACACACACACTTACACACACTTACACACACACACTCTCTGACCTCCTGTGCGTTTGTTGACGTCAGGTGATGCTGCATCGCCGTCTGTGGAACAACCTTCCGTGGAACCTCGGATACAACCTGACGCTCAACGACAGCTCGGTGGCCACGCCCACTCTGTGGATGATGCTGGGCTCCGTGGAAACCGCCTCCAGGCTCCACCACCGGGAGGCGGTGGAGATGCAGCACCGGCCCGTCGTCATGGCAATCGACCAACCACGTGAGTCAATATGTCACCATAGAAACCTCAAGCCCCGCCCAACGGGACAGCACATCAGAACACAAGTAACGGTTAGCTGTTAAAGCGGACCAGAAGCATTAACCCAGACCAGAACCATTAACCCAGACTGGAACCGTTAAATCAGACCAGAACCATTAACCCAGACCAGAACCATTAACCCAGACCAGAACCGTTAAACCAGTCCAGACCTGTTAACCTAGATCGGAACCTTTAAACCAGACTGGAACCGTTAAACCAGTCCAGACCTGTTAACCCAGACCAGAACCTTTAAACCAGACCAGAACCTTTAAACCAGTCCAGACCTGTTAACCCAGACCAGAACCTTTAAACCAGACTGGAACCGTTAAACCAGACCAGAACCGTTAACCCAGACTGGAACCTTTAAACCAGACCGGAACTGTTAAACCGGTCCAGACCTGTTAACCCAGACTGGAACCGTTAACCCAGACTGGAACCTTTAAACCAGACCAGAACCATTAACCCAGACTGGAACCGTTAACCCAGACTGGAACCTTTAAACCAGACCAGAACTGTTAAACTGGTCCAGACCTATTAACCCAGACTGGAACCATTAACCCAGACTGGAACCTTTAAACCAGACCGGAACTGTTAAACCGGTCCAGACCTGTTAACCCAGACTGGAACCGTTAACCCAGACTGGAACCTTTAAACCAGACCAGAACCATTAACCCAGACTGGAACCGTTAACCCAGACTGGAACCTTTAAACCAGACCAGAACTGTTAAACTGGTCCAGACCTATTAACCCAGACTGGAACCGTTAACCCAGACTGGAACCTTTAAACCAGACCAGAACTGTTAAACTGGTCCAGACCTGTTAACCCAGATTGGAACCATTAACCCAGACTGGAATCTTTAACCCAGACCAGAATCTCAAAACCGAACCGGAACCTAGAGCTCTGAAATAAAGTCCTGAGTCCTCATTGAACATCAGGACCTTCAGTAGGTGGTCCTGAACTGGTCTGAATTCTGGACCCACCAGCGCCTCAGTCTGGTTCTGAAAACACGAGACCACCTCGGTCTGGTCCCGTCCTCGGTCTGATCCGTTCTGGTTCCGACTTTCAGAGAAGCCGTGGAACTTGGAGCCCAGAGGCGCCGGCCCGGTTCCGTCCGTGGTTCTGCCTCCAAACCTCCACCTGCTCAGCCTCAGCATCCCCGGGTGGAACTACAGCTCCGACCACGAGCGCCACCTCCGACGCCTGGACGCAGGTCGGCCCGTCCGTCCAATCACACAACAGGTAGGGCGCGGTGGGCGGGGCCAACTCATTAAACCTTGTTCTCTGTGGAAATCTAGGGGAGGATTTACGCTCCGAGGTGAACTACAACCGGGTTCTGCTGAGAATCCTGCATCTGTTTGAGGACGGAGAAGATCCAGAACTGTCCAAACCAGTCACCATCGACATGAAGGTGACCTTTGACCTTTAACACACACACACACACACACACACACACACGTTCAGTTCATTTAACCAAAACCAAGTCATTTGTCACCGTTTATTATCATATTATTCTTTGTATTTTGTGTTTTTTTTCAGTGTAAATCATTAATTCATTGATTATGTAGATGTTCATTAAAGCTCAGAGGAAATTCAAAAGTTATTTTATAAAAACAGAGAAAACTGATGAAAAAATGGACTTTTTCAGCAAAATCTGTCATTAACTGAACATAAACCAAGTGTCATTTATTCTACTCCATGGGTTTTATTTATTTTACTTGGTATTTTGTTTTTGTTCATTTTGTCGCGTATTCTATATTTCAATTTTGTTCCGTTTGTGGCTTATTTTGTTCATGTTACTTATTTTGTTGATTTATTTTTTAGTTTTGTTCATTTTAGGGATCACTTTGGCTGGTTTTGTTCATTTTGTTTCTTATTTTGTAATTTTCTATTAATTTCTATTTAATAAAAGTGTTTCCACCCACTGTCATTTATGAAATCAAATAACATTATTTCTCTTTTTAGAAAAAAAAGTCAAAGAAATAAGGTGCTTTTTTTTTTTTTTAACTTTTCTACTTATTTCATTTCAAATTTCCTTCTCAAATTTTCTACTCTGCAAAACCAAATCAGCCAAATAATCTGGAATTAAACCAAACTGTCTCAGATTTAGTTACAAACGGGTTTGACTGTTAGTATCTTCAGTGTCATTTTTCATCTCGTGGACCGGATCAGACCCTTTGGCGGCAGGTTCTGGTCCACGGGCCGTATGTTTGACCCCCTGTTGTGTGGTTCTGTCGGTCAACAGGAGGTTCTGCGGGGCTTTGGGGAGGTGACATCAGTGGAGGAGCGTTCCCTGACGGGGACCTGGGCCCTGGACCGTCTGCAGAGGTGGACGTGGAACACCACCCAGACCAGAACCGGTGAGTTTCACATGTGAGACCCGGACTCGCTGTCGTAAACCGGGTCTGACCGGGGTTTGTGGTTCTGTGTCCCAGAGCGGAGGAGGTGTCGGACCCGTGGAACCCGGACCTTCAGCGTCACCGTCTGGCCCAAGCAGATCAGGACGTTCTTCGTCCATTTCTGAACCCGACCGTCGATGTCTTCTGTGAAGATGCTAGTCTTAAACCTAGTCTAATGCTGCCTTCAGGGGCTGTCGGGAAGATGAGCCTTTCCACTTGTGAATTCAGAATTACCAGTACTTTTGTTGTTGTAGCAAAAAAAAAAGAAAAAAAATCACAGTTTTCCAGTGGAAAATACAAGTTCAAGTGCCATTTTCAAGTTTGTTACTAGTATTTACCATAATTTATGTAGCACATGAAGGCAGCATAACATGAAGAAAAAATCCTGGACGTCAAAGTAACGAGTTAGTATCTACAAATACTCAGATACTTTTGCAAAAGAATCAGAAATGAATCATTAATTAGTTAAAAAATATAACTTAATGAGTCAAAACAACTGATTAAATACTAATTACTTGAAGGTTTTCCATTATTTTGAGTCTAATGCTGCCTTCAGGTGCTATCAAGAAGATGAGCCTTTCTGGTAGTGAAATTGAAATTACCTTAATGTTGTGTTCAAGTGCTTTTGTTGTCGTAGTGAAAACATTTTCCCAGTTCTCCAGTGGAAAATACACAATGAGGGGGCATTCAAGTGCAATTTTTGAATCCGTAACAAGTGTTTACTATAATTCCTATAGCACATGAAGGCAGCATAACAAGAAAAAAAATCCTCGAAGTCTCAAATGAATCAAAATTTAGTCATTAATTAGTTAAAAATGAGGACTTGAGTCAAAAAAACTAATTGGCATCAGAGTCATTATTTGGAGACTTATGCTGCCTTCATGTGCCATGGGGAATTATGGTAAATACTGGTTACAAACTCAGCAGCTCATGGATGTAAGTTTTTTTCCCAGTTCTACAGTGGAAAATATGACATGAGGGGGCGTTCAAGTGCAATTTTCGAGTTCATTACTAGTATTTACCATAATTCCCATAGCACATGAAGGCAGCATGAGACACTGTCCTGCTTTTAAGAGTCTCACTCATCACTGATCGACGCTGTTTCTGCACTTTATGGTGATTTTGTAACTCACTGGTGAGTTTCCCCAGTGAGTCACCACTGAATAAAATCAGATTTTTATCACGTTTGTCTGTTTCGTGTCTGATTTGACTCAAAAACCAGACGATTTTTACATGTTGTCTGTTATTTCCAGATTAAATGGTTGTTGTTTTTTCCAGTAGCAGCTGCCTTTGGTCAGAGGTGTCAAACATACGGTCCGTGGGCCTAAACCCGCCGCCAAAGGGTCCAGTCTGGACCATGGGAGGAATTTATAAAATACAAAAATTACACTGAAGATATTAATAATGAATTATTTTAGTTCAGGTTCCACATTCAGACCAATGTGATCTAATGTGGATCAGACCAGTTTATTATTAATAATAATAATAATAATAATAACAACAGAATATCCTATAAATAATGACAACTACACATTTGTCACTTTGTTTTAGTGTAAAAGTAAATTACATGAAAATATTTACATTTGCAAACTATCCTTTCAAAGATGTGGAAAACATGAGCAAACATGAACATGAAATATCTTTAGAAAAATAAGTAGTTTTATACAAATATAGGGGGAAAAAAATTTATAAAACATGACAAAATAATGCAAAAAAAAAAAAAGAACTAATAATACTAAAAATGATGAAAATAATGAAGAAAATGACCAAAAACGAATAATGAGAAAACAAACTAAAGAGGAAAGAATTTAATGAAGAAAATGAAAGAATCTAACAGAAAAATGAAGAAAATAATATGGAAAAATGGAATAAAAACTGTGTGTTTTTAGAAAAATAAGTAGTTTTTATAAAAAATATGGGGGGAAAATGTAGAAAAACATGAGAAAAAAATGATTAAAAAATAAACAAATAAACTCATAATACTAAAAACAATGATGAAAATAATGAAAGAAAATGACCAAAAATGAATGAGAAAACAAACTAAAAGGAAAGAATTTAACAGAAAAATTAAAAAAAATATGGAAAAATGGAATAAAAACAGTGTGTGTTTGTAGAAAAATAGGTAGTTTTATACAACTATAAAAAATTTAGAAAAACATGATAAAATAATGATAAAAAAATAAACAAACTCATAATACTAAAAACAGTGATGAAAATAATGAAGAAAATGACCAAAAATGAATAATGAGAAAACCAACTAAAAAAGAAAGAATTTAATGAAGATAATGAAAGAATTTAACAGAAAAGTTAAGAAAACAATACGGAAAAATGGAATAAAAATAATTCAAATCTGATATTCTGCCTGTTATTAAATATTTTGTGTGTTTGTAGATCCACTGTGATCTGTGTGTTGTAATGTACACAAAGAATAGTTACAATTACACTGCTTTTTTTTTTTTTTTTTTACATGTAATTTATTTATCTTTATTTTCATCTTTAATCATCTTTATTAATCTTCAGAATTTCCGTTTTTCTCAGGTTATTCATATCTAGTTTGTAATTTTAAATATTTTCTTAATTTAATGTTTGGGTTTTTTTGCACTAAAACAAAGACATATTTGGAGTTATCATTCTGTACAGGTTATTGTGTTATTATTATTTTACTATGTGACCCATTTAAGATCATATTGTATGGAAGTAAATCTGTCTCATCAGATTTGGAATTATAAAAGACATTGAATTTGTAGCACTGAATTTTTTTCACTGAAATTAAGAATGATTTTTTTTTTTTTTTTTGCACTGAAATTAAGTATCTGATTTTTTTTTTTTTTGCACTAAAATTAAGTATCTGGATTTTTTTTTCTTCCACTGAAATTAAGCATCTGTTTTTTTTTTTTTTGCACTAAAATTAAGTATCTGATTTTTTTTTTTCTTTTGCACTAAAATTAAGTATCTGAATTGTGTCTGAATTCAACTATGTTTATAAATTTAGAATAAAAAAAAAAATTCAGATGCAATAAATTCAGATACTTAACTTAAGTGCTAGAAATTAGGCTTTTACAATAATTAATCTTTAGAATAATTTCATAATTCAGAACCTGATGAGACAGATTTCCTTCCACAGTACTGGTCTGAATGTGGACCCTGCACTGCCTCCATCTGTCCTCAGAACCACTAGGGGGCGTCCTGTCCTCCATCCTCAGCCTCACACTGACTTGATGCTGCATCGGACCGTGAAGGCACCACCCGAGAAGAGCCAACAACAAATGACTGCCAGGAGGATTTAACCCGAAGAGGAAGAGGAGGAAGAGGAGGAGGAGGAGGAGGAGGTGGGATCCAGGACCGGAGCAGCATCAGGACCACAGACCCCTGATCTGATCCACGTCTGTTCCGGAAGCAGAACCAGCCTCCATCGGACCAGGATGAGCGGTCTGAGTGTAAGAGCCGCCTCGTGCATGTCACCCACGGCCACGGAAAACCCCGACGTTCCGTGGATCCGTCTGTAAAATCCACTAAAGGCGTGATTTTTTATTTATTTATTTTACCGCCGCGGATGCTGAGGAGGCGTGCGTGTTGCTAGGATACAGGACAGGGAGGGGGCTCACGAGCACAGCGCATCACCTGAAGACGATGGGTGTTTTTTTTTAAGGGGTGTGTGTGTGTGTGTGTGTGTGTGTGTGTGGGGGGGGGGGGGGGGGGGGGGGGGGGGTGCCACGTAATTTTTCACGTTTTTCTGTGTTTTCATGACAGAAAAGAGAGCGCGAGCAGAAGAGGAAACTGCAACACTTCCTGAATGACCTGGCTTTACTGGGATCACTACAGGTAGGCGCAGAAACAGAGGATTATGGGTAATAACAGGGAGGGAAAAGCCCAGGGCAGAGGTTTAGAACAGGAGGACAGGGACATGGATGCACAATAAACAGTAAATGTCAAACAGATGCAAAAGGAGGAGGTAAGCTGCAAACGTCCACTTATCACATGAGAACATTATGGAAGTCCATCTGTCATCAGATTTGGAATTCTACAAACCACGGAATTTCCAGCGCTGGTTTTTTTTTTGCACTGAAATTAAGAATCTGAATGTTTTTAATTCTAAGTGTATGAACATAGTTGAACTCAGAGACAAACAGTTCAGATACTTAATTTCAGTGCAAAGAAAAATCCAACACAATAAGCAACAGCACAAGATGTAACAGGACACACCAACAGATAACTCAGCAACAAGAAGCAACAAGTTGCAAACAGATACAACCACACACACACACTACACAATAACACGCAACGAGACAAGATGCAATAAGATACAACATGTAACAAGACAACCGGCAACAAGATGCAACACAATAAGTCACAGCAACAAGACAAGATGCAAGACAATAAGTCACAGCAGGAAGCAAGAGGAAAAGATGCAACAAGTTGCAACAAGACACGCCAACACACATCTGTGCAACAAGAAGTAATAAGATGCAATGCACAACAATTTGCAACAAGATGCAACAAGATATATCAGCAATAAGATGCAACCATATGTAACAACACAATAAGTCAGAGCAAGAAGCAACAACACAAGATGTAACAAGTTGCAAACAGATGCAACAAGTTAAAAGATGTAACAAGACAACCGGCAACAAGATGCAACAACACAATAAGTCACAGCAAGAAGCAACAAGAAAAATATGCAACAAAACACACCAACACACATCTGTGCAACAAGTAGTCACATGATGCCAACAGATGCAAAAACGCAAGAAGTTGCAACACGACATATCAGCAACAAGATGCAACACAATGCAATAGGATGGAACAAGAAGCAATAAGTGGTAATAAGATGTAACAAGTTGCAAACAGATGCAACCACTTACAATAGGATGCAACAAGATAAGAGATGTAACAAGACAACCTGCAACCAGACGCATGTCGGCAACAAGTTGTAACATGTTGCACCAAGATACAATAAAATGAAACTGATCTATAAGAGGAAAACAACATAAAACACAGACTGACTTTCAGACGGTTTTTAAGGGTGGAGTGTTCTGACATGAACCCACGTCCTCTGGTGTTTATGTGAACAGCTGAAGCTGAAGCTGAAGGTCTGTCTGGTGTTTATGTGAACAGCTGAAGCTGAAGCTCTGTCTGGTGTTTATGTGAACAGCTGAAGCTGAAGGTCTGTCTGGTGTTTATGTGAACAGCTGAAGCTGAAGCTCTGTCTGGTGTTTATGTGAACAGCTGAAGCTGAAGCTCTGTCTGGTGTTTATGTGAACAGCTGAAGCTGAAGCTCTGTCTGGTGTTTATGTGAACAGCTGAAGCTGAAGCTGAAGGTCTGTCTGGTGTTTATGTGAACAGCTGAAGCTGAAGGTCTGTCTGGTGTTTATGTGAACAGCTGAAGCTGAAGCTGAAGCTCTGTCTGGTGTTTATGTGAACAGCTGAAGCTGAAGGTCTGTCTGGTGTTTATGTGAACAGCTGAAGCTGAAGGTCTGTCTGGTGTTTATGTGAACAGCTGAAGCTGAAGGTCTGTCTGGTGTTTATGTGAACAGCTGAAGCTGAAGCTCTGTCTGGTGTTTATGTGAACAGCTGAAGCTGAAGGTCTGTCTGGTGTTTATGTGAACAGCTGAAGCTGAAGGTCTGTCTGGTGTTTATGTGAACAGCTGAAGCTGAAGCTGAAGGTCTGTCTGGTGTTTATGTGAACAGCTGAAGCTGAAGGTCTGTCTGGTGTTTATGTGAACAGCTGAAGCTGAAGCTCTGTCTGGTGTTTATGTGAACAGCTGAAGCTGAAGGTCTGTCTGGTGTTTATGTGAACAGCTGAAGCTGAAGCTGAAGGTCTGTCTGGTGTTTATGTGAACAGCTGAAGCTGAAGCTCTGTCCTGTTTTCATTTGCAGGGTTTTAAATATTTTCAGCCTTGGCTTCGAGGAAAAGAAGAACTGCTGCTGACGGTGGTCAACGAAGACCTGGTCTGTGTCAACTGGACTGTACTGGACTCACTAACAGGAACAGTAACAGAGTAACAGTAACAGAAGAGTAATAGTAGAGTAATAGTAACCGAAGAGTAACAGTAACAGAAGAGTAACAAACAGTAGAGTAACAGTAGAGTAATAGTAACAGAAACAGAAGAGTAACAGTAGGGTAACAATAACAGTAGAGTAATAGTAACAGTAGAGTAACAGTGTAGTAAAAGTAACAGTAAAGTAACAGTAGAGTAACAGTAACTCTAGTATCCATAGAATCATCATAGTCACTACGGCCCCTCCCCTCTGCCCCCCCCAGGGTTGGTGCTCTCCAGGCTTCCTGGTCTCCAGAGCCTCCTCCTACTCGTCCTCCAGCAGCTGTAACAGCAGTGACGTCTCCCCCAGCAGTAGCTCCCCCAGCCTGGGCAGCCAGCGCAGCTCCCCCCTGCCCGGAGACCCAGACCCCGTCCCAGACCCCGGCCCAGACCCAGGCCCAGACCCAGGCCCAGACCCAGGCCCAGACCCGGCCCGACAAGAGCCCCCGAGCCCCAGGAAGAACCAGACCTCCAGCAAGACCCAGCCCCAGCCTCCCAGGTGAGTCTACATGGGTCCATGTGGGTCTGCACTGGTCTGGGGGGTCAGTCAGTGTGGAGTTCAGTGGTATCAGGGTCTACGTGGGTCCATGTGGGTCTATGTGGGTCCACACAGGTCTGTTAAACCCTCTGACCTGGTTCTGTGTCTGGTTTCAGGCAGTCCAGTACTGAGGACCACCTCCTCCCAGCGTCTCCCAGTGAACGAGAGATCGCCGTCCCAGTAAGACCTTAAACCCAGTAAAACTATAGAAGTAACAGAAAATATGAGTGAACGTGTTTGTGTGCGACAGCGTTTCAGGGTTCAGCTCAGACAGAAGTTACAGACGTGAGCAGTCAAAGGTTTCACCTGTGACTGATCAGGTTCAAAGTCATAGAGTTTTTCTTCCCAGTTTCTGATTCTCATATTTGTCATTTTCTCGACCTCAAGGTTTTTCATGTAAATTTGAAATTCACAACATGTTAAGAAATAACCCTTTTTTTCCACTTAAATTTTGCCTTTTATAACATATGTTTGTATGTTTTTTCTTCATAAATTTACCCATTACAATTAATTTACAACACTGTGAAAATTATCTGAAATGTATGATTTTATAATCTCATAAATTTTGTGTTTCCCCAAAAATTTGCCTCTTTATGGTCACAAAAGTTTACAGTTGTAGTTCCATGGTTGAAACACAGTAAAAAAAAAAAAAAAAAAAAAAAGATAAATGAAGGAAAAAAAATCACCACAACATTGGAAACAACAGTAACAACAAAAAACCACAAGGAAACCGGTGTTAAAAACAAAAAAAAGAAAAACTCTGTGTTTTGCCCCCCATTCCACAGGTGGTGGGGGGTGAACTGAGCATGCTCAGATGTCTATAGAAAGAACCAGGTCTATTCTATCAGCACAACTGGAAACGTTACCAGTAAACTGAAGTAAACAGTTGAATTTGTAGGAATATTTAAAACAAATCCTACACTCAGAACGCTCACCACAGACACATCAGGGGTTAAAGGGTTAATCAATTAAAACTGATTGAAAAAGGTGAAACTGACAGTAGGAGTTACTTCTTGACCTTTAACCTTTATTTATTTATTTATTTATTTATTTATTTATTTTGCACACAACAACAAATCCAACAGTAGGATCAGTAAAGAAACTACTTGTGCAGGTGATAATTAGAAAACCTCATGGTGCTTATAAAATTAAACTCATCTGTAAATTATGTTCTCTCTCATCTATATGTGTGTATTTGTTTTTATGTGTGTATTTGTTTTTATGTGTGTATTTGTTTTTATTAGTGGTTTTCATATTTTCAGATCCAGGTTGGGTTGGTATGGGGGGGGGGGGGGGGGTCACCACTGGTTCTGGGGGGGGGTGTTTATACTTTGTGTCACAAAATCTTGAATCATAAAATGTGAATTTCTTTCTTTTTTTTTGTATTGTACTTTTGGAGATGCACAATGAAAATAGAAAAAAATAAAATAAATTAAATTAAATAAATCTCACCTCATTACAGCATTAGCATAAAGAAAGACAAAAGAAATAAAACAAAACAAAAATATAAACAAAGAATACACATTGTACCTTTAAACTAACCCCCTCCATGTGACCTCTGACCTCAGGAGGTGAACTGTACTCTGTTCCTATTGGCCGGATACGTTAAATATGGACGTCCCTACGCCTGGATTCGCTCCAACCACGAGCGTCTGGTCAACATCGGAGGCACTGATTCGCTGGTGAAGGACACGCCCATGAAACTCAAGTCCATCTCCGACTGGCAAACGCGAGGTACGGAAACGACGCACGGAATCCAAACGGGACGCGCTCCGGTTATGCAACGACACAGTTTTCCATCAGTTCAATCAGACGCAGATGTGGACGGGCTTTAGTCGCCATGGAAACACCCTGAGGGGAACTGGACCTGAACGCACCACGATGGCAGGTTCAGACGTACGATCTGAAGTCAAATACTGTAATAATAACAACATGAGGAAACAACCACAGATGTGTCTGCTTTAGTGTAAAAAATATAAAGAGCAGAAATAAATATTCCAACATTATGGGAAACATGAAATAACATCATAACTAGGGTGGTCCAATAATTTGAGAAAAAAATAAATTCAATGAAAGAAGTCTAGGCACCTTCCCAAATTGTTCCAAATGTCACTTTATTTTATTTTGCAAAGTTTTAGGTTGATATATTCAGTGAATGGCAGTGCTCAAGATAGGTCAACCTCACAATGTATTTTCAATATTGTCATATTGTGATAAAAAATAATCACAATTTTAGAGAACTTTTCTCTCAGATGATTAACTAAGAGCCTCAATCTGACTCAAACTACATTAAATAACCATTTGCTAAGTTGTATTATCCAAAACAAAAAAGGAAACAATTAAAATAAAATATTTATATTTAGAGGGCTAAACCGACAATGCGTACACTCATACTGACAGATGTTTGTTTTTCAGCCAGTTGTCATGTACTTTCTCCAGCTTTTCAGTGGCATGTTTCTTCAGAGTTGTCGGAATAGATGCATTTTGCCACACAGCCAAGAGCTCGTCAACTGTCTCATCACTGGCACTTCGGATGGATTTGCTCTCCTTCAAATGGTGTGGAAACGCTGCAGTACTTACTTTACAGTCGGTAATTGTATCTTGTAATAGTCTCTCTGTCAGCATAGCCAATCAAATAAATGTCATTAGTTTGTCGTGTGGATGCCGTAGTGAATGATCTAAACTCAAGAACTGTGGAGAAGACGAGGTAGGATGGTTAGAGGAAAGATGACATCTTCAGCACTGCCTCCTTTTCACCCTATCACTTAGAAATTTTGCGTAGATACACGTTTCATTGAAACAAACAAATTGAGAAGGTGCCTCGGTTACTACAATGAAGCTGGATTTTCTGAACCACACTACTGACCCCCCTGGTTTTTCGCAGGGATCCGTGTTTGGGACGTGGTCAGTGAGCTGGTGTGTCTCTGCACCGTCCCCTCGCCGTCCAACCCCTTCGCCCTGGACATGCGTTACGTTAAAAGTCTTCCCCTCCCAGACCGCTTCCTGGTCACCGGGGCGCTGCTCAACTTCCTGGAGACGTACGTGGTTTACGGAAACCGCGACGAGATGCACTACGACAAAGGTACGCTAGGGCACAGGTGGAATCAAACTAAACAGAAGTGAATTAAAGGTTCATGTCGTGGATTTACCTTAAAAATATTCCTGGAATTTTAACTGATCATGTGTCGAATTCTAAAATATTAGACGAGTTTTCAGTTAATGATGTGAATGGAGAATAAGATCAAGAATGAACAAACTAAACCATAACAGCAATGGTGTCAAACAAATGAAAACTGAAAACCACCAAAAGGGCCCCAGGCTAATCTGTGTATTTAACCCTTCAGTGACGCTTGTATCATATATGATACATACCCATTAAAGGCACACAGCTACTTCACTAGTTGCTCATTTAAGTTCTTTCCTGCTTTTTCCGATTATTTTCCGATTTTTTTTTTTAATTTATTCTGTACTCCAATTTTTCCATGTTTTTTTTAAATATAGATTTGTTTTATTTTGCACTATAATTTTTCAATCATTTTACAATTATTTTGTAAGAAATTTTTCAGTCACTCTTCAGATTTTTTTTATTTTGTACCAGAGTTTTTCCAAACAATCTATAATTTTTACTTAAACATTATATTTTAATTAAGTTTAGTAACTAACATATGTTTAATTTACCTAATCTAAATTATCGATTCAATTATTTACATGAAAACAATCATACTTGCATTAACCATAAAATATCAAATAAACATGTTTGATTTTATCGACCCTCTACATTTTTATTCCTGTCAGTAGGTGGGGCCCCGTAGACTGCTTTGCCCAGGGGCCCATAATACTGTTAAGACGGCCCTGCAATCCAGTCCATAGAATGAAAAATGGCACTTTATATATGAACAATAAATGATGTTAAAATTATTTTAATTCAGGTTCCACATTTAGACCAATATGATTTAAAGTAAAATAATAACATAATAACCTATAAATAACAACTACAAATGTTTCTTCATGTTTTAAAGTGAAAAAAGTAAAATTACATGATGAAAATGTTTACATCTACAAACTAGCCTTCACTAAATCAGTCAAAACCCTTTATTTTAAAATTACATTTTTGTGCATGTGTGTTTTTTCCAGATTTTTTCCTCATATTTACACAACAGTTACATTCACACATGTTCACTGAAACATGTGAAGCATAAAGTTGTTTTTAAATCACAAAATATATTAGAAATAAACTGAGTAAAAATGAAAATAAATAATGTGAACTGCCTTCATAAGTTATATACAGTATGTTCAGTAAATAAGGTTTAAATCTGTCCAGTGTGATTCCAAACAACCACAAAAGACCTGAATGAACCCACAACAGCCCACAGGAGGGGCTCACAAACCACATGGACCACAGAAACCACATGGACCACAGAAACCACATGGACCACAGAAACCACATGGACCACATCAACCAGATAAACCACATGGACCACAGAAACCAGATAAACCACAGAAACCACATGGACCACAGAAACCACATGGACCACAGAAACCACATGGACCACAGAAACCACATGGACCACAGAAACCACATAGACCACAGAAACCACATAGACCACAGAAACCAGATAAACCACAGAAACCACATGGACCAAGGAAACCACATGGACCACAGAAACCACATGGACCACAGAAACCACATGGACCACAGAAACCACATAGACCACAGAAACCACATAGACCACAGAAACCACATGGACCACAGAAACCACATAGACCACAGAAACCACATGGACCACAGAAACCACATGGACCACAGAAACCACATAGACCACAGAAACCACATAGACCACAGAAACCAGATAAACCACATGGACCACAGAAAC
Organism: Sphaeramia orbicularis; assembly: GCF_902148855.1. Classification (NCBI taxonomy): domain Eukaryota; kingdom Metazoa; phylum Chordata; class Actinopteri; order Kurtiformes; family Apogonidae; genus Sphaeramia; species Sphaeramia orbicularis. The sequence continues at coordinate 43,942,321 of NC_043974.1, read as the reverse complement.
CAGATAAACCACAGAAACCACATGGACCACAGAAACCAGATAAACCACAGAAACCACATGGACCACAGAAACCACATGGACCACAGAAACCACATGGACCACATCAACCAGATAAACCACATGGACCACAGAAACCACATGGACCACAGAAACCACATGGACCACAGAAACCACATAGACCACATCAACCAGATAAACCACATGGACCACAGAAACCAGATAAACCACAGAAACCACATGGACCACAGAAACCACATGGACCACAGAAACCACATAGACCACAGAAACCACATAGACCACAGAAACCAGATAAACCACAGAAACCACATGGACCACAGAAACCACATGGACCACATCAACCAGATAAACCACATGGACCACAGAAACCAGATAAACCACAGAAACCACATGGACCACAGAAACCACATGGACCACAGAAACCACATGGACCACATCAACCAGATAAACCACATGGACCACAGAAACCACATGGACCACAGAAACCACATAGACCACAGAAACCACATGGACCACAGAAACCACATGGACCACAGAAACCAGATAAACCACAGAAACCACATGGACCACAGAAACCACATAGACCACATCAACCAGATAAACCACATGGACCACAGAAACCACATGGACCACAGAAACCACATGGACCACAGAAACCACATGGACCACATCAACCAGATAAACCACATGGACCACAGAAACCAGATAAACCACAGAAACCACATGGACCACAGAAACCACATAGACCACAGAAACCACATAGACCACATCAACCAGATAAACCACATGGACCACAGAAACCACATAGACCACAGAAACCACATGGACCACAGAAACCAGATAAACCACAGAAACCACATGGACCACAGAAACCACATAGACCACAGAAACCACATAGACCACATCAACCAGATAAACCACATGGACCACAGAAACCACATGGACCACAGAAACCACATAGACCACAGAAACCACATGGACCACAGAAACCACATGGACCACAGAAACCACATGGACCACAGAAACCACATGGACCACAGAAACCACATAGACCACAGAAACCACATGGACCACAGAAACCACATCAACCACAGAAACCACATGGACCACAGAAACCACATGGACCACAGAAACCAGATAAACCACAGAAACCACATGGACCACAGAAACCACATGGACCACATAACCCAGATACTCCATATAAACCTCAGCTGAAACCATGAACCATCTGAACAGTTTTTAGGTTTTTAAACATAAACTACTCACCCATCGTTGACTCTGGTCATATTCCAGTCAAACACTGTTAAAAACGTAGATCTGATCCAACACTGAACCTGCAGATCCTGCAGATCCTTCAGACTCACACATGTTCCTCATCTGGATCTGATTAATTCACCTGAACCCAGAGGGAGACCAGGGTTAGTCCAGCAGGGGGCGCTGTTTGGACACATGTGGAAGCTCCAGCCTCCAATCAGAACCAGAATAAGAACCAGAACCAGAACCAGATCCTGAATTAGAATCAGAATCAGCTTCTGTTTCTGATTGTTTTTGTTTATGTTGTTGTTTCAGTGGTGGAGGAGCTGAAGCCTCTGCGCCGTCTCCATGTCCGGTCGCTCCTGGAGCTTCAGCGAGGCAGAGAAACGTCCAGACTGACCACGAGTCCAGCTGACCAGGACTCGGCCGGAGAGGAATGACCACACCCACCTGGACTGGTGCATTATGGGAAAAACACAGTGAACAGCCTGTATTTTAATGAGTTGTTCATGTGTTTTAAAGTAAAACCTGAGTTTTCATGAGTGTTCATGCACAGACTGAACACACAGTCTACACCAGGGGGTCAAACATACGGCCCGTGGACCAAAACCGACCACCAAAGGGTCCAACCGACCCCTGGGGCCTGGGATGAGTTCAGGAACGTCAACAGTGATAAAGTCAGTTTAGCTCAGTATGATCTTAAATGTGTCAGAACAATAAAAAAAATGAAAACAATGAAAAAAAACCCAAACTGTCTATTTTTATCGCGAGCCGGTCTCACTCACTGCTCTGAGTTTTAACTGATTCTTTATAGTACAATTATATTGTGTTAAAAACGTGTGTATCAAATTTGATACTGCGGGTATATAAGGTGCTTTATAAAAACGCCCAGTGTCGCAAAATGTTTTGTTTGGATATTGTTAAAAGGTCGAATAAACATCTCAATTCCCCCCAAAATAATTTTGAGGGTAGTTTTTGATGGGTCAGGTTTAACAGGGTTAATTATGGTTCTAAAAGCCAATCTGACCAGAGCCAATGAGTTATTTATTTATTTATTTATTTATTTATTAACCCGGTAAAGCCTGAGCCATTAAATCATTGACAGAAAATTCCAGTTCTTTGAAACTGGAGCCGTTATTGGTCCTTCTGAACAACCAACTCAAATTTTTTTTCAAATATCAACTTCTATGTATGAGTTTCAATTTTCTATCATATTTGATCCATCAGGTCTCAGTGCTCAGATATTATTTCTGAACAAACAAAAACATAATAACACAAACATGTTTAACAAATAGTTAATTCTTTTTCTAAATGGTCCCAGTTCTTCCTCCCTCCTCATTAATGACAGTCTTGTAGTGTCACTGGAAAGGCCTCTGGTGGATTATCTGTGTATTGCATGTTTTTAATTGTTTACATCAGGTTTTTCATGACAAAAAATATCACACTTATCATGTAGAGGGCTTCAAATCTCATGTATCAGATATGATACATTTGGCATTATAGGGTTAATGATATATTTTACTGAAAAAGTCACCTTTATTGTTTTGATCAAATATCTTCTGACTTTACTCTCAGCTTTTATGAACACCTTTATGGTCAGTCAATTAAATATGAGAAATAGAGGACTGTCACTGGAAAAAATTTAAATTTTTCCAGATTTTAAAGTGCTTTTATTGGTTTTTAAAAGTCTTAATGGTCTTAGCCCTATTTATTTATCTGATTTGCTTTTAACATATGAGCCCTCTCGGACCCTCAGGTCCTCATCTCTTAACTGTTCCTAGAGTCCACACTAAGACTCCGGGTGAGGCCTCATTCAGCTTTTATGGCCCCAGACTATGGAACAGTCGACCTGAGGACCTGACGTCCGCTGCCAGTGTTCATATTTTTAAAAGTAAACTCAAAACTTCTGTTTAGTCTAGCTTCTAATTCAACTCTTACCATAAACTTTACTTTGTTGCTTGTATTTTTATTTACAACTGCAGAACAGTGGGGGGTTTTGTTGTGAAGCACTTTGTGCTACATGTACCATGCATGAAAAGTTCAATAGAAATAAAGTTTGATTGATTGAAATTATAAATGCAGAGGATAATATTATAATAAATGGTGATAAATCACCTAGGAAAGGTTAAATATAGACAAAAATTCACTTGGGAACTGCCACAAAAGTCACACTGGGTCTTTATGGGTTTAAAAAAAATAAAAAAAATTCATTTCCATACATTTTTTTGTCAAAGCCACATTGAGCCCCAGGTTGTCCACCCCTGGTCCATACCATCTACAGCTCTTACCTCCTACACTTTATTGGAGTCACATGCATTAAAAATGTGACGACACTGCAGAACTGCTGTGGGAAACCAGTCACATGACAGATTAAAAAAATCCCAGGACCTCTGGGCCACCCCCGAATCCACTCCCACTCCCACTCCATGTTCAGAGACGCTGTCGCTGGTTCACTCCGGCCAAATATAACATCTGAAAACCTGGAAATGAAAGCCATTTATCATGACTGAGTCTGAAATACAGAGAAAAGCCAACAAACATGTCATAGAAAAAGCTTTAATAGTTCATAAAATACATAATTAAATATGCACATAATGACGAAACAGTACAGTGATAAAATGTCGGAGCAAACCTCGTTTTGAGATCGAAGTTTGGGATGAAAGACACGAACATAAAAAAAAAAAAGACAAAACGAACAGATAAAAACCTAGTGGCACATCAGTCCAAACCACAGGCAACTGTTAGCTTAGTTTTGGTCCAAAAAAAATTTAAAAAATTAAAAAAAAAAAAAAACACTAACTGAGGAGTGATGGTGCATAGAGGCAAAAGGTCCGAACCATCCTCTGTCTGAAACATGTGTAAACCTTAACACCTTAATCGCCGTCATGAGAGCGCGTTATGCAACACTGCACATATCTGAGCCTAGAAGTGTCACTTTAATGCACCAGGGTACGTTGAAAAAAGGGCGCAGAGGGAAGGCCGGGCTCAGGGTCCAACCACATCGTATCATTTGGCGCCGAGGCTGTTGAATATGCAGAGTCACGGTCGGTTTCGGGGCCTTTAAGACCAGTCTGGGGCTCAAATTTCCCCCCCGGTCGGAATGCAGGTGCACGGACACACATTCCACATCGAGGCTCCGCACGGGAACACAGCGTTCCCAGTGTTCGGATGCAAACACTCCCACCCCCCACCCCAAAGGCTTTCCACATAAATGCAAATGCCGCCGTGGACAGTCGGGGGTTGTTTTTCCTGGGGTGGGATTCTGTTGACACTGGGTTTTTTCATTTCTAATTCAGGCGCATGTTGGTTATAATTCATGGACATAAATGACCTTTTGAGATGTTGAGTTTTACAGATTCAGCACCAGGATGAAACGAAAAACAACCGTTAGCATCAGCAGAACTTGGCATTGAAAGGAGTAAAAATCGCACCCAGATTTTTACTGTTTATTTATTGACTGATTTAATGTTGCCTTAAGTGTTCATTTTTACACCTCAATAGTCAACTTTCAGTTTTCTGGGTGATATCACTCAATAAACCCAACAATCGCATACAATCGGCCTGTAAAAATCCACTATTGGTTGACTTCATGATAAAAACCATTAGCATCACCAGAACTTTGCCTTAAAAGTAGTAAAAAATAATTGCAAAAAAATTTGCACTTAGAATCACCCAGATTTGATTGATTAGTTTATTACGTTGACTTAGGTGTTCAGTTTTACACTTCAATTGTCAACTTTCAACAGTTTTCTTGGTGATATTGCTCAATGAACCCAACAATCGGAATCAATCCGCCTGTAAAAATCCACCTTTTGTCAACTTCATGATAAAAACCATTAGCGTCGCCAGAACTTTGCCTTAAAAGTAGTAAAAAACAACAATTCGCACCTAGAATCACCCAGATTTTTGCTGTTTATTTACTGATTGACTTGATGTCGACTTAAGTGTTCATTTTTACACTTTACTAGTCAACTTTCAACAGTGTTCTGGGTGATATCGCTCAATGAACCTAACAATCGATACGATCGGCCTGTAAAAATCCACAATAGGTCGACTTCATGATAAAAACCATTAGCATCATCAGAACTATGCCTTAAAAGTTGTAAAAAAAAAAAAAAAAAAAAAATTCGCACCTAGAATCACCCAGATTTCTGCTGTTTATTTATTGATTAATTAATTTATTATGTTGACTTAGGTGTTCAGTTTTACATGTCAATAGTCAACTTTCAACAGTTTTCTGGGTGATATTGCTCAATGAACCCAACAATCGATACGATCCGCCTGTAAAAATCCATTATTGGTCAACTTCCATTTTAATTCACTTCCGAAAAGACGCGCTGGTATTATTTGGAACTATTCATGCACCTTAAGGATAGAACATGTACAATGTCAATAAAGTTCTGGAAACATTACAAATATCCATTCATGTAAAAAAAAAAAAAAAAAAAAAAAAAAACAGCAACGACAAACATGTTTGTGCCACAGGGTTAAAAGAAAATGTAAAAAAAATGATCAAGAGCTTTAGCAAATGTCAGTTAAATAAAAATGACCTTTGAAAATCAACACTTTTCCAGTTGTTTGTCCGTTTAGTCGGTCAGACCGAGCTCTTGGCCGTGGGTTTAAACCAGTCCAGTCCTCATATGGTTGGAACTGGTCACCAGCGGGGTCTCGCACCGCATCGGACACTTCCATCGCAAAAGTCAACGCGACCCGGCATCGTCCAAAAACCGTCCAATCGCAGCCACTCGCTGGTCATGTCCACACCCTCCCACAGGTCGTCATGGTTCCACTTCCTCAAATGCAGTCGTCGAGGTTTGGTCGTCGGATGAACGGGGGTCCGGCGGAGGTTCAGTTCCAGCTGTCGGAGGATGAGCCCCTCCTGGTGACGGTCCTGAGGGGGCTCCGAGACACCGAACCCCTCTTCTTCCAGCGAACTGTGGAGGAAACAGCAAAAGAAGTGAGTACAACATAATAAATGAATAAATCTGGAACTAATCATAAAAATATAGACCATTTTAGGTCAGGTTCCACATTCAGACCAGTAATGGATCAGATTGGTTTTAGTGTGAAACAGTAAAATTACACGATAAAAATATTTACATCTACAAACTATCCTTGAAAACATGTTAAGAACCTGAAATTTATTAAGAAAAATAAGTGCAATTGAAGGATACAATTCATATATGACTAATGAAAAAGGAAATGACACAAATAAATACTTATGTATATGAACATAAGTGACATCGTCATCAGCGTAAAAAGGTAGTTTTAGTAATTATTGATATATTTGGCTGAAAGTCACTTTTTCTTCAGCTTTGATATAATAAACTTTGAATTTACTCTGAGCTTTAATGAACATCTACATGATAAGTGAATTAAATATAGAAAAATACAGGATTTACCCTGAAAAATGCAAAATGCAGAGGATAATATTATAATAAATGGTGATAAATAACTTAAGAAAAGTTAAATGGAGCGAAAATTCATTTGCAATGCAAAAAAGGGGTGTCTGAAAACAAGATAAAATATTAAATCTGAGGAAAAAGGTACTGAAAACAAGATTTTTTGAATTCAAATTGTTAAAGCTAGAAATAAACATGTCTACAGATGTAAGAACACTTAAAATAAGAAATTAACTCTTAAAACAAGATAAATTATCTAACCTTTCTATATCCAAGTTTGTTTGTTTTTTAACACTTTCAGTGCCATGGGCCGATTAAATCGGCTTTACGAAAACAACCTGTAAAGTGCCACGGGCCGATCAGATCGGCTTTGGAGAACACGCCACATTTGTGTACAAACAAACCATCCACCCCCATTTCTTTCTCACATTTCGATGACGTTCTTTCTGTGTCCCCCTTTTGAGACCAAGCAGACGGGAATTTGAGGTCACGCGACCGAATAATATTTTTATATCTTTTTAATGTTTCTTATTCTCTGGTGTTTCATCAGAGGGAGCCCTCCATGCCGGGGGGCGGCTGTGGACTCCGGGGGCTGTGGCGCCTTCTCTCACTGGGGTCCGCTCCTTTCTGGTGGGTGAGGGTCCCAGTTGGCCCTCTCCCACTAGTTGGGATGCGGGGCTGTGTTGCTGGTGCCGGGGTCGGCGGCTGCCTCCTGGTGCGGATGGCTCCCTGAGACAGCGCCTCCTAAATTGATGTTTTACTTTTACTTGTACATTTTTGTTCTGGTCTACCCGTGCTCAGTCAGTCTTCTTAAGTATGTGTGAGCTTGTGGGTTTACATGTATATGTGTGTGTGTGTGTGTGTGCGGGTGAGTGGGTGGGTGTGGGTGGGGGGCGGTACTGATTTTTAAACTGATATGTAAAGCACTTTGTGCTACAGTTTTTAATGTATGAAAAGTGCTATATAAATAAAGATTATTATTATTATTATTATTATTATTAATTATGCAAATTACGATCAATAATGAATCGGCTGCGTCCGGTGCGTTTTGGATCTAATCAGCAATCGGTCGGATGTTACCGAGTGGTTTCCTGCAGGATTCTTCAAATATTATGAAAACGACGCGAAATACTGAAAAACGGCCAAATTCTGTGGCACTTTTAAGGCTTATTAGCCCCTTAACTGTCTGGCACTTAAAGAGTTAAATTTGCAGTGTGGGAACTGCCACAAAAGTACCACTGGGTTTTTATGGGTTATTCATAACATATTTCATGCATAAAGGGAACAGTGTGTGTTGTATGTGAATAAATGAAGCATCCAGAGGAAGAGAAAACATAAGGAGCTGCAGTTCTACACAATGACACAGCAATAATAATAATAATAATAATAATAATAATAATAATAACCCGATGATGCTAGAAATTAGATACTGAGCCTGTTTCCATGACGATACTAATCCAATAACGGTTATAATCAAATCATTGTAATAATCAGATCTGATGTGTTTACATGCACTTCAGAAATACGATAATCCATAAACCCTGGTTTCAGTTCATTATCGGATTTATTTCAGAGATCGTACATGATACGTAGTTACGACAGAATTAAACTTCCTGCTATGGTCTTCACCTCATATTTTCTACGATTTTAACAGTTTTTCCACATGTTCAGACATAACAGAACTAAATAAATAAGTTTAACACTGAAGACATCGGGAGGTACTGTTAATTGAGCTAGGTCCTGTATAGCATGTATGTGGTTTTTGTTTGGAAATTGTAATGAATGGTTTTTAGTTAATTGTGTTGTTTGGTCGTTTTGTGTGTGGGTGTTTTTGATAATTTGTGTATTGCAGTGTAAAGACATCTGTGATGGGTGTGGACACCAGGAAGAATAGCGATGGCCTAAGATCCAAATAAACAATAAGAAATGACTCCTAACAAAAATACAACAGGTGGAGACATGTGTAAAACTATGAAAACCAGTAGAGCTGCAACCGATTAATCGACTCAAAGTGATCCAAAAACAATCATTCAACCACAATTCTCCTGAATCCAAGCTTTGTTTCCTTCATTTCTCTGCTGTTAAACATTGGTTCCACTGTTGTGTTTCACACGGACGCTTATTGTGACGCACAAAGAAGCTTCAATTCAGAAAAACTGCAATAGAATATTTCCCTTCAATCACTTCTAGTCGACTAATCGAATCGTGAATTTTTGCATTCACTTCAAGCACCTAATCGATTAATTGGTTGCAGCTCTAAAAACCAGGAGATGATCCTGTTCAAACTACAGAGCCCAGTCTCCACGAATTAAAAAAAAATATCTCAATAAAACCGTTATTGAAACCCAGTACTGGTGTAAATGTAATGGGTTCAGCGGTTCTGTCGGTTCTTCTCACCTTTTCCCAGACTTGCCGGTAGTGTGGAACTCTTGGCGTTGGCCAGGCCGTTGTTGGACTCGTCCATCCGTTTGTTCTTGTTGTCGGGCTGCAGCGTGGCCGAACCGTCCTGCTGCCAGTCGCTCAACGCCTTCTGGAAGGAATGCGCCAAACAGGCCGTCATGTCCCTGGCCCGTTCGGCCCGGCTGCACCAGAACACCCGGCACTGCAGCTGCTGCCCGTGGTGTTTGCAGATGTACAGGAAGACGTTGGGCCGGTTGGCATCGGCGGCGCAGTAGGCGATGTCCTGCAGGTAGGTCTTGGTCAGCTGCCGACCCGTACTCAGCTCCTTGACCTCCACGTACCTGGGCCGGACCACCAGGGCGTGGTCTTTGCTCAGCTTCTTCCCGTTAGCGATACCGTCCAGGAGGTGGTTGATGGCGTCCTGGGCCTGTTCTCGGTCCAGAGAGAAGATCTTCTCGGTTCCCAGGTAGTGGACCTTGAACAGTGGGTCGCCGTGGGATAGGGACTCGGTACGGTCGCGACGGAAGCGACGCCGAAATGCCGCCGGTGAGTTTTTAAGGGTCTGCATGAGGTGGAAGGTTCCCAGAGACATGTTGGGATGGAAGTCCGATCCTCTGGGAATGGAGCGCTGTTGCATCTGAAAGAACGAAGATAAGGACGCTGACGTTAGAGGAACAGTCATCAATAATTCAAAGAAACAGACGAACAAAGACAAAGGAGTCATCTCTAGGGGTGTAAGAAAATATCGGTTCTGCAGTATATCACGATATTTCATTTCACAATACTGTATCGATATTAAAAAGTACTGCATCAATATTTTTAGATATTTATTCAAATGCAGATATGGTGGAGGTTCATTTTTGTTTTGTTTTTTTTCTTTTTTATTATTTAACACTTTTATTAAAAGGTGCGGGACACTTTCATTTACCAATTTTTCATCAAATCTGTCAAACCTCAGTCATATCCTCAGTATCATGAATCTGTAAGTCTTCCTGTGATTACTCACCTGAATCTCTTGCATTTCGGTGAACAATTTTAACATGCCATCCACCAGAAACAAACCCATGTGTTTACATCCAGAGCCGGGAGGGAACTCGGGCATCTTCAGAATTTTTTGTCACGATGTGCATTGTGGGAAATGGAGGCTCACGCTGCCTTTGCTGGCGGCAAGCTAACATGGTAGCCGCTAGCATTCCATTGTCACAGCCTGCTTACCAACATGCTAATAGGACAGCTTTCAAAACGCTCTAAAACGTGTCGATTTTTAATCAATGAACACAGTTAAATACATTTGTTGTGTTACAGGCCGGTGTGTCTGTATGAAACATGATTATTTGTTACACATTTAAGGCTGCAGGGAGGTTTGCCACAATTCACGTCGCGACAAAAAATTCCAAAGACGCCCGAGTTCCCTCCCGGCTCTGAACGTAAACACATGGTTTGTTTCTGGTGGATGGCACGTCGATATTGTTCACCGTAATGCAAGAGATTCAGGTGAGTAATCACAGAAAGAACATTTGAACAGGATCTGAAACTGTAATGTCTGTAAAACAGAATTTCAGTTTGAACACGGAACATTTTGTGATATGGCATTAGATCCTGTTGCGATCAAATAAAAATGTGTTTAGTATTTGTGCAGATTACTGGTGTAATTCAATTCTTCAAGGAAATAATCATTTAAATAAAAAACAGCCTTTTTAACAGTATTGTGATATCTCGTATCGTGATCCTAGTATTGTGATTTGTATCGTATTGCCAGATTCTTTCTAACACACAGCCCTAGTCGTCTCATAAAACTGCTCTGAAAACCCTGGATTTCAAAGAATCAAAGGTAGTTGTTCCAGTTTTTATTCAGTTCCACCAGTGTGTCCTTGAAGAAAAAAAAAAACATAAACAACACTGTCAGCACAGCTTGTTCTGCAGCGTGGAAAAGAACAGATGCTTCCAAACAGGATCAGTTGCAAAAGTGACGCATTTCAGTGACGAACATTCATTTACTACAGACGCCGGCATTAAATATTTACTGTGAACTTTCACTGAACACGACGATAAACTGGAACAAAGTCAGCCTTAAACTTAAACCAGCACACGTTCTCAGTAACTAGAGCTGGTGATCGGTTTAGATATCTGAACAAAGGAGCTGAAAACAGGACTTCCATGAAACCAGGTAAATAAATACAAGTGTGAATATCAAACATAGATACAGGACTGAGCAGCAAGGTTTATCTGGTGAGTCCAATTTTATATTAAACTGACACCATGTCCTTCTGGAAATAGAGTTTAGGGTTTATTTTTTTCTGATATTTTCTATTATAATCATGTATTTAGAATGTATTACAGACACAACATCGACCGGTAAAGAGTTCCTTGTACGTATTTATGGTTCTGGTTCTGAATATCAACTATTGGAGCCAATAGCAACACTTGTTAAATATCGTTGATGTCGATTAATCAACATGAAAATTGCAGATCAATGCATCTAACGGAGATGTTTATCGCATTTATATTCACAATGAACAATTTACAAGTCGATGTGTTGCATTTGGTTAACTACACATGAAATTACTTCCATTTTTGACCCATTTAATGGACGTTTACGCCTTTATTTTTACATCTACAGCTCACAGACTTACAGTGAATGAAATCTACTTAAAGTGCATTTTTTCTGTGCAGAAACTGACTGATTTAAAAGTTAAATGTGGGTGTTTTTGGTCCATGTTGCCCTTTAATCATTGTTTCAATGAGCCATTATAGTCTACTATTATACTATACAGACACCATGTCCTTATATAAATAGAGTTTATATGTATAGAGTTCCTTTTTTCTTACATTTTCTATTTTATCCTTGTATGCATTTACGTACTTCTGTTTCTGAATATCAACCATCAGAGCCAATAGCAACACTTGTTAAATATCGTTGACATCAATGAATCATTGTAAAAATTGCAGATCAGTGCATCCAATGAAGATGTTTGTTGCATTTCTGTTCACACTGAACAAGTTACAAGTCGCCGTGTTGTATTTGATTAACTTTACATGAAATTACTTCCATTTTTGACCCATTTAATGGACGTTGACGCCTTCATTTTGCCCTCTACAGCTCACAGACGCGCAGTGGTTTCTTATCTGTGCAGAAATCCACTGATTCAGACGCTGATGTGGGTGTTTTTGGTCCACGTCGCCCTCTAATCACCGGGTTTTCTGGGAGTTTTATAGAACGTTGTGACCTTGTTAACTGGCCTCTTATGCAACGGCGTCCTCTGGCCTCCCATTGTGTCCCATCCTCCGAACCCTCACTAGCGCCCGTTCTCCATTGTGTCGCGCTTTATTTTTTCCCCCTTTCTCTTTTTTTTGGCCCATTCTTTCAACATCCTCGATCCCTCCTCAGAAGCCCAGAACCGCCGACTGTTCCGCGTCGTCGGCCATTGTTAGCGCAGGAAGCAGCTTCGCATTCCCACCAAAATATTTTTTCTTCAAACAATGGCGTTCTTTGACCGGTGTGTGACATCGCACAGATGCACAACAGAGCACATGTGTGGTCCACAAACATGCAAACACTCCACTTTCACTTCCAACAGGTGGATTTTCAGCCCGGGTTACTGTCAAACCTTCCATTTCCTGCCAATGAGCACAAGATTTGACTCAATAATTTAAACATTAGCCTCCTAGCATAAGTGCCTAACTCATGCACAAATGGACAAAAGTATGTGGACACGTTGAATTCAGATGTTTCTTTTCTAACAGGGGTCTGAGATAAGAAACAATAATGACTAATGTCAGAATATAGTTTTATATTGAGATAAACATCACTGCATTGTTAGTTTGGTTTAAAATGTTATCTTTGCTTCCAAAATGCCTCAGATGTTTGTTTTTTTTTCTCTCAACATTTTATTTAATCCATGACTATGATTTTAAATGTTCGTCCTCTAAATTTCTAAAATATTTTTCCTGCTCTGACTGAAATTATTTTCTACCACAACTAACATCTACTTTCTTCACATCTCCCATTAAACTTTAGGGAAATATTGATGTTTATAAACTAAATGGACAAAAATACTGGGACACATGTCTACAGCTGTAAAATGTCCTGTTCATGAGGATTTGAGATACAAAAATATATATGTCGAGGCCCAAAACGGAATCTGGCCCCATTCAGAATCGGGCCGGCCCAGAATGGAATTCTATTCTAGGCCGGCCTAGAATGGAATCCTGCTGCTATAATGTTATTTTTATACCATGTTTAACGCAAATGATCCATAATTCCATAATTTGTCATAATTTTACATTTTCAGTCTTACATACCTTGAGTAACTATTGTCAATTTCAGTCGATTTCACTGTACCATATATTGGTGGGGAGTACCACTAGGTTCTATTTGTAAATAAAGTGTATTATAGTTTACAATTAAAATGTTGTTTGTTTCATTTTGTTTTCACATATTTGCAAATTCCATGTATTGATTTTTGTCATAATTTAGATCATTTGCATTAAACATGGTATAAAAATAACATTATAGCAGCAGGATTCCATTCTGGGCCGGCCCGATTCTGAATCGGGCCAGATTCCGTTTTGGGCCTCGACATACACATCAATATTTCTTTAAAGTTTAATGGGAGGTTTTTTAGATAGATCGATAGATAGATACTTAAAGTTTAATGGGAGGTTTTTCTTCCTAATAATAAAAAATAACCAAAATAATTAACAAAATGAACAAGAAAACAAAAAAATTAACCACAAATGGACAAAATAATCAAGAAAATGAGCGAAAAGACCAAAAATAATCAATAAATTAAAAAAAAAAACAAAACAAAACAAAAAAAACAAAAACAAATAATCAACAAAATGAACAGATCAATGAAAATATTGATGTTTCTAAACTATCTGGACAAAACTATTGGGACACATCATGTCTACAGCTGTAAGAGGTCCTGTTCATGAGGATTTGAGATACAAAATATATACATCAATATTTCTTTAAAGTTTACTGGGAGGTTTTTCTTCCTAATAACCAAAAATAACCAAAATAATTAACAAAATGAACAAGATAATCAAAAAAATGAACCAAAAATGGACAACATAATCAAGAAAATGAGTGAAAAGACCAAAATAATCAATAAATTAACAAAAATTAACCAAATAATCCACCAAATTAACAAATCAATGAAAAATATTTATGTTTCTAAACTATATGGACAAAAATATTGGGACACATCATGTCTACAACTGTAAGATGATTTGACACAGAAACATCAATATTAATAATCAGTATCATATTTATTTCAATATAAAACTACATTATGTCATTTGTCATTGTTGTTTTGTATCCCAGACCCCTGTTAGAAAACAAACACCTGAATTCAACATGTCCACATACTTTTGTCCATATAGTGCATGATTTGGGTAATTATACTCTGAGGCTAACATTATGTACGCCGTCAAACTTTCCACCCTCTGACATCTGATTAAACATTGACTGGTGTAAAGTCCCTTCAGATCCAGTTCATTCTGTTCAATGTGGTCCTGAAACGCTGATTAAATGTCTCATCTGTTTGGTTAAATCAGTTAATTTGTAGAAAAGCACAAGTAAAATCCACCAACTGCTTATTTTAATCTATGACAGATGCATTTGTCATTTACAGAAGCCTCACATACAACGAAAGAAAGGCCTTGACCTGCTTTAGTCCTGTTTGCACCGCATTAAACATTCTCATATTCCATTGAAAACTAAAAAATTAACATGAGATGATGAAAAAACTGGGATTATGTTAATACTTTAGACAGAATCAGTTACAAAATTCACTGAAATGTTTGTTAAAATGCTAAAAAAAAAAGTGCTTGATTGTAGCTTTTTTAAAAATATTTCATCAAAGAAAGCATCAAATAATAAGGAAACACATTAAATGTATTTCTAGTCTATTTTAAAACTCCTTTAAAACTAGTCTAACTAGAAATCATAACCAAAACCACACAATGCAACAAATAACATTAAAAAACCCTGAAATTCACATTAAATTAGCACACTTTAGACTGAATATCAGCATAGAGACTCACACTAGAGGGAATCAGATCATTAAGACGCTTAAAAAAACATCATATATTTAAGAAAAACTCAATAAAGTGACGTTTTTTTCACTTTTGAAGGATTCACTTATCATTTAAGACGACGTCCCACTATAATGTAAGACAACAGAGGCATTTTTGGTTCATATTTAGTTCACAACATTTGCCAAACCTGCTCTAAATTTGCCGACTCAAGGGTTATTTAAGCCTCTGAAGGTTTAATTTCAACACAATGAAATCAGACACTTTGCACCACATCCAACACATTCCTGGTCAACTTTGCAGCATTATTTGTCCGTCTTGAAACACCTCAGCATTCATTTTTTGATGCCGAATTAACAAGCAGAAACTACATATTACTAATAACACCTCAAACATATGATTGTCAACGAATAAATGAACGAAAATGCAAAGTAAACATTAAATTTGCGCTTTCTTGAGTGAAAATCCGCACACAGTCAAACACTAGAGGTCTTATGGCTCATGTTTCAGTCACAATATTTGTCAAACATTTGTAAAATTTGCATCTAATAAGTTGTTTTAGCCTTTAAGGGATTAATTCCAACATATAATTAAACCAGATACACTTGATTTACCTGATCTACACCTTTTTGGGCCACAGTAAAACACATTTGCAACCGACTTTGCAGCACTATTTATCAGTTTGAAAACATCTCAGCATTTTTTTTTTTCCAAGCCAAATTAACAACATAGACTAGAGATCACCAACAATACCTAAAACATATGCTTTTCAACAAATAAAATATTAAAGAAGCCAGATAAAGATTAAATTTGTGCATTCTTGAGTGCAGATCTGCACATAGTCAAACAGTACAGGTCCACTGGCTCAACTTTCATTCACAATATTTGTCAAAAATCCATAAAGTTTGCATCCAACAGGTTATTTTTAGCCTCTGAAAGATTCATTCCAACATAATTAAACCAGACACACTTGAGTCACCTGATCTAGACCTTTTTGCATCACATTAAAATGCATTCGCAACCAACTTTGCAGTACTATTTATCAGTCTGAAAACATCTCAGCAATTTTTTTTCCCAGCCGAATTCACAAACATAGACTAGACATCACCAACAATACCTCAAACATATGCTTTTCAACGAATAAAATATTAAAGAAGCCAGATAAAGATTAAATTTGTGCATTCTTGAGTGCAGATCCGCACATAGTCCAACAGTACAGGTCTCCTGACACAACTTTCATTCACAATGTTTGTCAAAATCCATAAAGTTTGCATCCAACAGGTTATTTTTTAACCTCTGAAAGATTCATTCCAACATAATTTAATCGGATACTTGTTTCACCTGTTGTAGACCCTTCTTGCGTCACATTAAACGCATTTTAAGTCGAATGAAAAACGCAAAAATGCAGTTGGTTTTTGATGCCGAATTCTTTGCCAAACCTACCGAAGAATAAATATATGTAAAAAAATATACAGAGGAACCAGTAAAATAAACATAAAAGTGCATTAAATGTTAAATAAGGTCATTTTAGACGGTGATTCGGTGCGTCTTACCTGTCTCATGCACCCGGCGTCCTCCTCGTGCACCTCCTTTTGGACCTCCTTTTGGACCTCCTTTTTGGACCTCCTTTTTGGACCTCCTTTTCGGACCTCCTTTTGGACCTCCTTTTGGACCACAGGCTGGACCGCCGTTTGGACCTCAGGTGAGACTTTTTCGCGTCCTCTAATAAAAAGCGTTCGTGCGTAAAACCCCTGAGCCGGTCCACGCAGCTCCGTCCGCGTCTCCTCCTGTGGAAATACGCCGTGGATGTGCGTCAACGCGCGGCTCCTCCTCCGCCTGATTCACGCTCCTCTGGATCCGTGTGACGCGTGGGTCTGAACTGATTCACAACCCGTGGGACGACGGTTATAAACGGAGGGGGCGCGGGCTCGACAGGGGCGGGGACGCGCGCAATTATTGGCGTCGGAGCGGTGGCTGAGGATGAGGAGGATGAAGAGGAGGATGAAGAAGAGGGGGAGGTGTTCACAGGAGAAGAAAAGTTTACAGTCAGGTACGGGAGTGGGTGGGGGTCTTCAGATATCTGGAATAATAATAATAATAATAATAATAATAATAATAATAACAATAATAACAATAATAATTTTCCAAAGCAACTTACAGGGGAAAACCAAAATTAAAAAAAAAAAAAAAAAAATGATAATAATAAAAAATAAAACAAAATAAACTAAAAGACAAGAATGGATTAAAGATATAAAGCAGCAGTATAATTAAAAACAGTGTCGTACAGAAGATTAAAAGCAAAATTATAGACTAAAACTACAAGAATAGATTAAAAAGACATTAAAATAATAATAATAATAATAATAATAATAATAATAATAATAATATTAAACTATAAAAAATATTCTGTTCCATGTCCATTAAAGCACTAAAACATTGGATTGGACTCAATATTCATTATTTTCAGTCTAATATTTTAAATTTTAATGGTTTAATTGTCCAGTTTTTTTTTCATTTCAAACATTTTCCTTTTGTTGTATTTTCTACTGGAGTAAAAAATGTCTAATTTGATCCTTTAACACTTATTTTCCTGCTGTTTTTGTGACATTTTAGTTACATATTAAATAAAACTCAAAATTCAGAACGCCACAATTATTATGTGTTCGTTTTGAGGATTGTTTTCTATATATAGACTCACTAACATCAGCATTTACCAAAAAGAGTCATTAGAATATGGATATTTTTGACGTTATTTCATATCTGAGTTCATGTAATTCAGTTTTCTGAGTTATATAAAATAAAAATGTTCCGTTTCATGTCCCTAAAGTGCTAAAACTTTGGATTGGAGTCAATAGTCATTATTTTTCATCTAATACTTTAGAATTTAATGGTTTAATTGTCCAGAACTTTTTCATTTCTGACATTTTCCTTTTGTAGTATTTTCTACTGGAGTAAACAATGTCTAATTTGATCCTTTAAGACTTAATTTCCAGCTTTTTTTTTTTGGTGACATTTTGTTAATTTTTAAATAAAGCAAAATTCATATAGTGAATGATTCAAAACAGACTTTAATATTTTATTTGTATTCCTGAGGCTCATGAATTTAATCACATTAATGACACATGAATCAACCTGAAAACATACAAGATGGTTTTAACATTAAAACTGACTGAAAACTGATGGAAATATTGATCAAATCTGTCAGAGAACATCATGATTATTATATAATATGTTCGTTTTGAGGATTGTTTTCCATATATAGACTCACTAACATCAGTATTTACCAGAAAGAGTCAATATCAGATTAATATTTGTGACGTTATTCCATATTTGAGTTCATGCAATTCAGTTCAATTCGATTCAGTTCCATTCAATTCAATTCAATATTCATATATTTTCATTCAATATTTGAAATTTTAATTGTTTAATTGTTGAGAACTTTTTCATTTCAGACATTTTCCTCTTGTAGTGTCTTTTACACTTTTATAATATAACTGCACATGATGATTGAAAAACTGATGTGATTTGGAGGGATTTACAGTGAACGGTTGTAAATAAGACTAAATAAACTGCAGTACAACAGAATTACACTGATAGAAATGGTTCAATGTTGTTTATGTTGTTTATTCCACTGTGCCATGTTTGTTTTCTTGTAATTCTTGTAATTTAGTTCTTCTACAGTTTATTATTATTATTATTATTATTATTATTATTATTATTACTACTATTATTATTACGTTGCTATGATTACTATTACTGTTATCACTTTATTTTTATCCTGTGATAATTAAACTATACATATACCTATACCTACTGCAGTCCAATCCAGTCCAGTCAAATCCAGTCCAGTCCAGTCTAGTCCAGTCCAGTCCAGTCTAGTCCAGTCCAGTCTAGTCCAGTCTAGTCCAGTCCAGTCCAGTCAAATCCAGTCCAGTCCAGTCTAGTCCATTCCAGTCGAGTCCAGTCCATTCCAGTCCAGTCCAATCCAGTCCAGTCAAATCCAGTCCAATCCAGTCCAGTCCAATCCAGTTCAGTCCAGTCCAATCCAGTCCAATCCAATCCAGTCCAGTCCAATCCAGTCCAATCCAATCCAATCCAGTCCAGTCCAGTCCAGTCCAATCCAGTGCAGTCCAGTCCAGTCCAGTCCAATCCAGTGCAGTCCAATCTAATCCAGTCCAATCCAGTCCAATCCAGTCCAATCCAGTCCAATCTCATCCAGTCCAGTCTAATCCAGTCCAATCCAGCCCAGTCCAGTCCAATCCAGTGCAGACCAGTCCAGTCCAGTCCAGTCCAATCCAATCGAGTCCCGTTCAGTCCAGTCCAGTCCAGTCCAGTCCAATCTATTATAATCTAACCTAATCTAATTCAATCCAATGTGAGTTTGTGAGCAGAATGACAAATGTTTTGACCTGATTTGCAAACGTCTAAATCTGGGGCGTTTGTAAAAACCCACATAAACCTGCGTCAGACTCAGTGTTTTGGCTCCAACACTGGCCTCCGTGTCCTGGTTCTACCTGTAAAACCAGCTGGGTCTGGATCAGAACCATCAGAACCATCTGTAAACCTGGGCTCTGGGTCCAGATCGGCTCCAGCGTGTACTCGAGGGCGCCGCGGGCTTCAGGAAGGCGTTTAAACGGTTCCATGTGTGGATGTGGGTGGGTGTGGGTCTGACGTGGGGGGAACAGTAGGGCCCCTGTTTCTGCTGGGTTCGGCCCAATAACAGTTAAGTCGTGAACGTCAGCGCCGCCTCAGACACACTGGAACTATTCTGGGCCCCGATGACATCATGGACCATCTGAGGCGTGGCCCCGCCCCCGGCGACAACAGCGTCAGCAGCGAACAGATGCTGCCGCTGCACTTTTAGGCCCAGCATCTGCAGATGACGCAAAGACGGAGCTATTATTAAACATTTAACCCTTTAACCACCACCATTAATACAGGACCACTTTTATTTAGGTGGTCTCTGCAATAAAAGTGTCCGAATATGGGTTTTTGGGCACTTCTTTTGCACCTTTTTTTTTTTTTTTTTTTTGAGGAAGAACTTAACTTTCAATATCTGGCCATTAATTCTAATTATTATATGGAATAAATGCTAAAAACAGTGTGTTATAGAAAAAAAACAGACTTGAATGTCTCATAATTTCATCATATATATAATTCTTCATCATAATCCGCTACATCTGTATTAAATATAAACTCATATAAACACGACATACAAGTGGACACAGGTTATATCATATATGATTATCTCAATAGTTTTTTTTAATATATCCCACAACTAGTAGTTTCTATAAATACAATACATACATGTCGCATGTATACGAGTCATGGTCGTATCGCTGTGTGATTCAGTTGTAATTTTCAGATGAATGGATAAGAATGATGAATTGTTCTGTGAATAAACATATGAACCACGGAAAATCCTAAAAAAAAAAAGAGAATTGAAAAAAAGAGTCTTGAAATCACATCTGCTTGTTAGAAAGATACTCCTTGCAGCTAACGTCTCTGTACTTCTACATAATTTGACTCATACAACAGTGATTTGTCCTAGCGAGGTTAGCATAGCGAGTCGTAAAAGATGGCCGACAGATAAATGCGCGACTCACTTCGTTCCGAGATTCAAATCATCCCTTGACTCCAGCATTTACAAAACAGACCAACCAGGTGAACCAACCTGAGCAAAAACCTTTCACTTCCTGTTTTTGTCTATCACGTGATCACCTGATGCACTACCTGTAAACCCAGTACGACCTAGCGCCATCTAGTGGCTTTACTGAGAATGTTCCTTTTCCATTTTGGGCAACAATACAACCACATCAGGGCACAATATTTGCACCCTGTATCATAATTGCTTTAATTTTCCTGTGTGTGTGATGTATTTTCATGTTTTTACAGTCGCTAAAGTCCTGTTAGCTTAAACTGGTGTTAGCTAACATTAATAAATGACTCGCTGTCTGCACAAAACTTTGCATATTTCCATAATAATAACAAGTGTTCAGAGAACGCAAACCTCCACCAAGCACCCCGAACGGTCTGCATGTGTGGATCGACTATTTCCTTTTAAATTCAACAGTTTCCAGGTTGTTCCACACAGCAGAAACAGTTGAAGCTTGGTACCAGTCATGTGTCTGTCCAATTAGATTCAATTCCAATCAGTATTTGTTGAGTTCTAATGAAAAATGTGTCATAAATGGGATTTTCAATGTTAAATGTAAATGTCCACAGAGTCCACATTCCACAGTGGATGTGGACAATTTAGTTCCAGATACAAGATATTGTTCTAAGCCACAGGTGGATCAAATTGGAGGCTAATCGGAGTTGTTTTGAATTTTTTATGAATTTTCAAAAATTGCTCAATGATGACAGATAGGAAAATTGTAGATGTTGTGACCTTGCTGTGACCTTGAACTTTGGCCTACTTGGCCCAAAATGTAATGGGTTGGTCCCAGGGCCTAGGCCTATCTGTGGGGAAGATTTGGGAAAGATGGGTGGAAGAGTTTTCGTGTAAAGTTGTTAACAAACAAACAAACAAACACACAAAGCAAAGTGATCACAGTACCTCCTGGCGGAGGTAACAATAAATAATTGGTGTAAACACCACATCCATGGAGGCTGCCATTGTTGTTCCATAGGCTACGAAATGTCAGAGCTCAGAACTGGGAGTACATGGATCTAGTACAAGTTCAGGGGTGGGAAGTCACAGGTTTGACTGACATTCCAGTGCATTTTCACCAGTAGAAGGTTGGAAAAACAGGAGTTACAGGTGGCCTTGAACGCAGCATTAGGGTAAGTAGAAGGATGGGGGGAGGGTGCGGGAGATTATAAATTAAACTTCATCCCGTTCCTTTTTGAATGTTTTCCTTTCTTTTTAAATGAATCTTTTTTGTTGTTCGGTTTTAATGTTATATTTGAAATAAAGAAACTAACTTATATTTAACGTATATCCTCAGTGTCCAGACAGGGTCAAAGTGCAATATATATTATCTGTAGTGTTTCTTGGTTAGTGACATGCTTGTTTTTATTCTGTTTATATATTTACACTTTTCTTTCTGTTAAACTGTTTTGCGCTACGTAACACTAGTGAGTTGTCTCTTTGAATTTCGTTGTACATACAGTATGTATAATGACAATAAAGGCATTCTATTCTATTCTATTCTATTCTATTCTATTCTATTCTATTCTATTCTATTCTATTCTATTCTATTCTAACAAACAAACAAACAATCAGACCATGACATAAACAGTGGGCGTGGCTGAAACACACCATGACCATCACAAACTAACGGCGTCCATTAACCCGAGTACGACTGAAACCCACGGGGACGTTATTACAGGGCATTATGGGAAAACAAAGGCGGTGTTGAGAGCAGAAGGACTGAAGAAAAACAAGCGGCTGAAGAATGAAGAACAGTCCAACAGCGAATCACAAAACCTTCAATAATCACAGCGGGTCAGGGTGGGAGGAGGGGGGGATTCTGGGGATTTTAGGGAATGAAATCACAGAGTTTGGCTCAAACTGTGAAGAAAATACTCCCAACAGGACAATGAAGAGTCTGTAGATGAGATTAGCTTTGTTTTCACAGCAAAAAGTAAAGCAATGAGTAATAAAGGCCTCAGACCGGAGCGTTATTTTAACTGTAATGAACCCAAGACTCACAGAAGCAGATTTAACGACAAAGCCACGACCTTTGACCTCAGAACAAACACATATAGGAAATAAAAATGCCACTAATATTTAAGAGCTTCTATTCTCGGAAGTATTCGTGCCCAAACACTTCCCTTTTTCCAAACCACTGTAAATCAGATGTCATCGGTATTTACTGATGTAACAATTCTACAACATGGACTTTGTTCCAGTTTATTTATGAAATCCAGTAAAAAAATAAAAATAAAAATCATTCCAGTATGTCCCTGGAACCTTTACCAACAATGAAATGATAAAAAAAAAAAGAACACGGTGAACTCTGACCTAGATATCATGTAAAACTGTCACTCATTCTGTAAATTACTTCAATAAACTGAGCTGAATTTATTTTATAATCACTAACTCACACATAAAAGTATTACAAATAAACACTGGCCATTGATACGATCCATAAATCAACTTAAATCCTTTATTCCCGTAACTTTTAGTCACAGTATGTAATTGTTTTATGTATATACTATTTCTCTTTTTTTTCATATCGACACTGTTTTTATTATTTTCTGTACGGTGTCCTTATGTGACCAAATTTATTATTACAGATACAATGAAATCCTTTGTAATACACATTTCCTGTAAAATGAACATTTACTTTGCTTTTCAGATCTAAATTTACATCATACTTTATTTATATAATCATCTGCTTCAGGCCCAGAGCTTTTGAAAATAATAATTTTAATGTCACAAAGCGCTTCTTCAAGGTTCAGTAAAGCTACGTAACATTAGCTTATGTAAAATTTGTTTTTGAGCGTCTTTGTGCTCGGAGGGAATCGTTTATTGATATTAGTGAAATCTATTTAAGACAACGATAGTCTTAGTTGTCCATAGACTTGAGTTATTTTTATTTGATAATCCTAATCCTCCGTTTCTGCTCTTCTACAGCAGCCACATTGTGACATTAACCGCTGTTAATTTAGAAATTATAAATACCAAGAGCACTGCTAATGTTTCACCAGTAATCGAAACTTTATAAGTAAAGTTACGAAGACAGTGTACAACTAAAGTTAGCTAGAAATGGAGTTTGCTGATGTCATGAAATCGCATTGTATGTCACGCCAGTTCTTATGGCATTTGGCGTCTTATACATAAGCATTTTCATCCTTTGATGTGTTATTCAACGACATTTGATTGTGTGTCAATTTACGCCAAAATCTCTGGTGTACATATCCGTAACCGCTAACCCTAAACCTAACCCTAAACCTAACCCTAATCCTAAACCTAAACCTAAACCTAATCCTAAACCTAATCCTAATCCTAAATCTAACAGTTAATTGTGTGGCATTTGACGCAGTATGAACATGCACATGGAAAGTTTATAATGCGTACAGATAACATGCCATTTAAAAGTGGCGTGTATATTTACGTAATTCATGATATCATGTTGAAACAACAAACTCCAAGAACAGATTTCAGAAAAGGACTCTCATTTGTTCTCAACAAAAACATCTTTAAGCCCATGTTTAAACTGAAAAAAAAAGCCTGAAGCCAATCTTACATTCCCTTTGCACAAATAAAGGCTAATGTCAATGTTAGCTTCGAAATAGTTAGCTAACATATACGACATAGCTCCCAGCAGAGAAAAACCAACTCCAACACAAAGAATATGAGCTCATGGAAATCCAATCCAACTTTATTTGTAAAGCAACTTTAAAACAACCGCAGTGGACCAAAGGTAGAACAGTTTTAGATTTTTCATTCTAGTTTAGTTTTATTTAGTTTTGACTTTTTTTCTCTAATTCAGTTAGTTTTAATTAGTTTTTAGAGCAGGTTTGCTAGTATTTATTAGTTTTCATTTTTTTTGTAAATGCTTCATTTTAGTTTAGTTTTAGTATTAATTTTAGTTTAGTCGTCTCTTTTCTCTTCTTCTCTGTCGTCGTATTCAAATAAATCCCAGACAGGACTCTGCTGCTTTCTCCCAACTTTAGTCTCCATGTTTCCAGGTCGAGTGGGGACCAGGAGACGACTGGAAACCACAAGTGAACACAAATGACGGACCACAAAGGGTCGTATGGTGCCGCTAGCTAAAATTGCTAGAGCGAAATAAATCGATTTCGTACCAGACGTTGGCAAAGACGAAAACAAAGGGAATTTTATCCACAATTTTTATTCGTTTTAGTTAGTTTTTTAAGCACGCAATACAGTTTCAGTTAGTTATCATTTTTTTCTTGTAATTATAGTTTTTATTTATTTCAGTTAACGAAAATGTTTTTCAATTCTACTTTTCGTCATTTTGTTAGTTTTCGTTAACGATAATGACCTTGCAGTGGACCAAAGGGCTGTACAGAAGAATAAATAAAACCAAAATAAAAGAATAAAATACAAGAACAGATTAAAAAACATTAAAAGCTGTACAATTTAAAAACAACAAAACATAACAATAAACCAATACCAAATAAAACAACAGAAACAAATAGAACAATAGAAGAAAAAGAATATTACATATTTATTTATAAAAGGCTCATTTAAATGTAAAAGAGGCTGAAACTTTAATTAAATAATTGCCATTTACGGACAAAATATAGGTAGATTTCTTTTTACCTCCTCCAGGAGGTACTGTGATCACTTTGGTTTGTGTTTGTTTGTTTGTGTGTTTGTTTGTTTCTTTGTGTGTGTGTTTGTTTGTTTGTTAGCAACTTTATGGGAAAACTCTTCCACCCATCTTTCCCAAATCTTCCCCACAGATAGGCCTAGGCCCTGGGACCAACCCATTACATTTTGGTCCCAGTAGGCCAAAGTTCAAGGTCACAGCAAGGTCACAACATCTACAGTTTTCCTGTCATCATTGAGCAATTTTCGAAAATTCATAAAAAAAATTCAAAACGACTCCGATTAGCCTCCAATTTGATCAGCCTGTAGCTTAGAACAATATCTTGTATCTGGCACAAAATCGTCCACATCCACTGTGGAATGTGGACTCTGTGGACATTTACATTTAACAGTGAAAATCCCATTTACCACACATTTAAAATTAGAACTCAACAAATATTGATGTGAATTGAATCTAATTGGACAGACACATGACTGGGACCAGATTCAACTTTTTCTGCTGTATGGAACAACCTGGAAACTGTTGGATTTAAACAGAAATAGTCAATCCACACATGCACACTGTTCGGGGCGCTTGGCGGAGGTTTGCGTTCTCTGAACACTTGTTTGTAATATTTTTATGTGTGAGTTACTGATTATAAAATAAATTCAGCTCAGTTTATTGAAGTAATTTACAGAATGAGTGACAGTTTTACATGATATCTAAGTCAAAGTTCACCATGTTCTTTTTTTATTATTTCATTGGTTTGCGTTCTCTGAACACTTGTTAGAATTGTTGTCGACATCGTGCTTGACTGTTCCCTCTGGGTCATTTTCCATCGTCCTCATGTCTTGTCTCCTGTTTTGAGTTTACTTCAGTGTGGAACACACCCATACAGTATGTTCTAATGAAAGGACATGTTTGATGAGGTTTGTAGATATGACTAAACAGGACAGGAAACTAGATTTACAGGTCACCTGCTGCTACAACGTGTCTTCAGCAAAGAACACTTTACAAAAATAACTCAAATATTATTACAACTGGTTTAGTATGTACGTATGCACCTGTGAGGACGTGTGCTGATGTAAACGCTAGTCTGCTCTGGATGTTTTTTTGACATTATCCAACTCTGTTTATAAGCTAACAGTAGCTAATACATTGCACGGTACTATAGTGGATATATTTAGCCAAAGAATGAGATTAAGGTGATTGTTGTACAGAACTATTTCTACAATTTAAATTTGGGATAAAAAGCATCTTATCATAAGATAAACAGACATGAAACATTCAATATCTGAGAAATGTATGTGTTTGTGTTTGCTGACAGCTAGCTATTCAATTTCTAAGCTAACAATAACTGTCTAAATTCATAACAATGTGTACCCAGATTTTTACATAAAGAATTCAGGAGATTTTTTTTTTTCTCTGTGAAAATCCTTATTCTTCAATCCTCTCTGTAGCTCCTCTACAGCAGCCACATTGTGCTACATTAGCTACACTTAGCCTAGAAATTAAAAGTATTAAAAACACTGTAACTACTTCAAAAGTAAAAGTTATGCATTCAAAACATTACTTACACAAAATGACAGTGAAAACCATGTACAACACAAACTACAGTTAGCTTAGAAGTTAGGTTGGCTAATGTCGAAAGCACCAACCTCCCAAATTTATACAGACTTTAAACAGGCAGATATTTTAATGTTGCATAATGAACCCTTTATATGTAATTTTATCGTAAATAAGACACATCTTTAACTCTTGGTTTAAACAAGAAAAATTCTATAAACTGTTTTATTTGAAGATAAACTGACATCAAATGTTCAATATCTATAGAGATTAGCTAGCTAATTCAATTTGCAAGCCAAATCTATGATAACAACCTGTACACTGATTTTATTTTATTTATTTTATTTTTTTTACATCAAGGATGTCAAGATTTTTTTTCCTGTAAAAATTAAGCTTCAGTTCTCTCTGTAGCTCCTCTACAGCAGCCACATTGTTCTTCACAAATTACCTTTAACTTGTGGGGGTGTTTTTAACAATGTTAACACCATTAAGTGCAACTGTTATACATATTGACCCATTTATATGTAATATATAAAAATTCTAGTCTCAATCTTTAGCTAAAAATATATTCTGCGATAACATAATTAGCATGTTAGCTTTCATTAGCTAGCTTTAAATGGAGTAAGCTAACATGTACAAATGAATGTTTCTCAGCAAAAAACAAACTCCAAAATGAAGGTTATATAATAGCATTAGCTCGTCAGAATATTACAAATTAAAAAGGTAAATTTAAAGTTACAATAGGCCTGAATTACAGTTAAATAATCACCATTTGTAGCAAAAATCATTAGCTCCTCTAACCTTTCCTATATCTGATCTACTTTTCTACATTCTGTTCGACTGTTTCTTCTAGTAGTTTTCCCATCCTCCTCATGTCTTGTCTCTCCAGTTTGTGTTCCAGAGTTGAACACACCCTTATATTATGTTCTAATGAAAGGACAAGTTTGATGAGGTTTGTAGATATGAATAAGCAGGACAGGTAAGTATGTACGGGTCACCTGCCTCCATGGTTCATATGCCTTTGTCTTTGGAAACACCTCAGTACGTGCACGTTTATGTGTTTATGTAAAGTTTGTGTTGGTGTCTGTTTTCTGTTGGGAACTAGATCTTCACTGATGTTCATTAACACCATTTCTAAGATAAAATCATCTAGGACAGTGAACAGAGCTGCTACAGCAGAGAATTTATGCAGCCAAAGAGTCAGGTTAAGCCAGCTGATGTATTTAAAAAAAAAAAAAAGTATATTAAATGTTCTGTATGATTTGCATGAGTGTTAAAGAAGTTTGTGTTTGTGCTGGGGGTGGTCATATGCTGATATTAGCTTGTTAACTTTTTCTAAGCTAACAATGGTCATCTATTTCCATGACAACCTGTTCACTGATTTTTAAAAACAAAACCTGGCATATTTAATATAAACATCATTATTATTCTGTTCCCTAGTATTAAAAGCTCTTTAACAACTTGATAAGTAAAAATTGTTCATTCAAAACATTATTTACACAAAAGTGACAACCATACCACACAATCTACCATTAGCTTTGCATTTTAGCTTACGTAAAAATCAACAAGCCCCCCAAATTATCCAGACTTCAAATAAGCACATATGCTAATGTTATACATTGAACCCTTTGTCTGTGAAAATGATTCTTCATTTTCTTTCGGCAGCTCCTCTACAGCAGTAACAGTGTGTAACACAAGCTAACTTTAGCTTGAAAATGGTGTTAGGTGATGTCATCAATATCCAGGTCAAAGTACAAAACAGACTCCAACATACATGGAACATTAGCACATGTGAATCTTACATGATGAACATTTAATGTCTTTTTATCTACACATTAGACACATTTCTATCTACACGTTTAAAGTTGGGTTAGCTAAATCTCATGCTTAAGCTAAACTTACAAGTAGCTACTGTTCAGACTGGAACCTGAGTTAGCAAACATTAACCAAAACATAATCCAACATAAACGGCATGTTCGCACACAACAGCCTATAAATTGTACATATTGAACCTTTAATATGTTGTTTTATTCCCAAACTGACACATTTTTATCTCTGGCTTTAAAGCTTGATATCAGTCTTAAACTTAAATCCTCTACAGCACCAACAGTGTAACAATAGCAGCAGTTAGCTTAGAAAAAGTGTTAGCTAAAGTGTAACAGCACAAAACAGACTCCAACATAAATGTAGCATAAGCACATTTTACATATTGAATATTTACTGGGGTTTTTTATTCCCAAATAAGACATTTGTATCCCCATTTGAATATTTGTTTTATTTTTTGTAACCTGCTAAGGGACTACACATGCAATTTAGCAGTTATGCTAACTCTGCCATATTTACATTGGTATTATATACTAGGTTCATTGCTTTACAATGTCCCTTTCAAATAATAAGTAAATAAATGAATGAATGAATTTATTTTGGGTTGTACATCAATTATTGCACTTAGAACAATAATTGTAATAAACATAAAAATCAAAAAAGGAATAGGCTAGAAGCAAATGTTTTTGGGGTTTTTTTTGCCTATCCTTTTCACCTGAATCACTGCTTACATCAACTTAAATGTGTACAGCGTCGAGCATTCACACCATAAAAAAAAAAAAAAAATCAACAACAAAACCATATCTACCATCTCAATTCAATGTTCCTTAATAATTTTACATTTTAAATAAATAAATAAAGCTAATTTCATTATTAAAATAAACAACAAATGACAGATTCCAAAACAAATATCACGTAAGAACACACAAATCTTACATCATGAACCTTTAACATGTAATTTTCTTTTCATATATGACACATCTTTATCCGTAGGTTTAAACTAGGTTTGGCTCAATCCCAAGTCTTGAGCTAAACACACAACAATGTACAAGTGTCTACTGTTCAGACAGGAAACAGAGTTAGCAAACATTAGCCAACACATACTGTAACGTAAACGTGTTAGCACATGACAGCCCATAAATGCTACATATGAACCCTTTAAAAACAGGAGTTTTAACAGGACACCTGAGCTGTAATTAAAGCGTCACGTCTCGTCACTGCAGATTCATGCTGACATGAATGCCAGAGGAGAAGTGTGACGAGATGAGCAGATATGAAGGAACCGGCTCAGTAACTGGGTTCATGTGTCATCCTGCTCCTGTTCTTCTACATTTACCACAACAGAAGCAGGAGCTGGTTTGTTCCATCTGTGTTTGGATGAGTTACGGTTCATTTCCAGCCTGGAGTGACATGTTGTAATCTCTGCTGTGTCTTACATAACTGCAGATATGAAGTTGTTTTTATTGTTATTGGGAGTATGACTTTACTCCTCAAGCACAGCATTAAAAAAAAAAAAAAAAGTAAAAGAAAAACAAGACACGTCTGTTAATGTTAACCCATACAGACCCAAACAGACAAAAGCATCTACTGATCTAAACTGTTTAATACCTGCTGATCCACTACTTCTATTAATATATGGAAATAATTGGTGTAAAATACAGTTCTTCATCTTTTCATGGTCATCAGATATGACCCATTTGGACGTTCAGAGGCTCTGGGTTACCATGGAAACACTGTCATCTTCTACAACATTGATTTATTTTTTATGTCCTGCACTTAAGTAAATTTATAGAGGGGTACTTTTTACTTTTAGTTCACAAAATTTTAGAGCAGGAATCTGTACTTTTTACTCCACTACTTTTCAAATTGTGTTTGCATTACATGCTACTTTTGTTTTCTTCTGATTTATTCTTCTTGAATTAAGAAAAAAAAACAAAAAAACAAACTTGAATTAAGCAAAAAAATCTTGAAATAAGCAACAAAAAAAATCCTGAATTAAGCAACAACAACAAAAAATCTTGAATTAAGCAAAAAAAACTTGAATTAAGAAAAAAAATCTTGAATCAAGCAAAAAAAAATTGAATTAAACAAAAAAATTAATTAAGCAAAAAAAAATAATCTTGAATTAAGCAAAAAAAATCTTGAATTAAGCAAAAAAATCTTGAATTAAGCAAAAAAAAAATTGAATTAAGCAAAAAAAAATTCTTGAATTAAGCAAAAAAAATTAATGAAGCAAAAAAAAACCTTGAATTAAGCAAAAAAGTCTCGAATAAAGCAAAAAAAAAAATCTTGAATTAAGCAACAAAAAATCTTGAATTAAGCAAAAAAAAAAAAAAAATTGAATTAAGCAAAAAAAAAAATCTTGAATTAAGCAAAAAAATCTTGAATTAAGCAAAAAAAATCTTGAATTAAGCAAAAAAAAATCTTGAATTAAGCAAAAAAAAAATTGAATTAAGCAAAAAAAAATTCTTGAACTAAGCAAAAAAATTAATGAAGCAAAAAAAAACCCTTGAATTAAGCAAAAAAGTCTCGAATAAAGCAAAAAAAAAAAATCTTGAATTAAGCAACAAAAAATCTTGAATTAAGCAAAAAAAAAAAAAAAAAATTGAATTAAGCAAAAAAAAATTCTTGAATTAAGCAAAAAAATTAATGAAGCAAAAAAACAACAACCTTGAATTAAGCAAAAAAGTCTTGAATAAAGCAAAAAAAAAAAATCTTGAATTAAGCAACAAAAAATCTTGAATTAAGCCAAAAAAAAAAAAATTGAATTAAGCAAAAAAAAAAAAAAAAAATTCTTGAATTAAGCCAAAAAAATCTGCCAATGGAACAAGTGAAAATGATCTTGTCCAGATTTGTTGAAATAACATTTTCCAGATCTTTTGTCTAAAATCAGTTCTTATATCTCACTGAAAAGTTCCTCTTTAGTTGATTCTGTCTTATTTTAAGTCCGATGAGATACTTGGACTAGAAATGCTAAAAATATTCTTTGTAAGATTTAGATTTTTGCAGTGTAGATTTTTCCCTGGATCCTTTTCCTTCAGTAAAATCAGTGCGTACTTCATCCCCCTCTGGACATGACCGGTGTTCTGCAGAAACTCATGTGTAATGCAGGAAGATGGGACGCAGACGCTGAGCGAGAACCTCATGGAATCCAGCCCATTAAATGACAAAAGCTGCTTTTCCAGCATAAACCAGTGAATCAAAGCCCCTTTTTTGGCAACAGCCTCCCAAACCAGTACAACAGGCCTTTGGTTTCACTGCAGGAAATGTGTCAGTTACTCAGAAGGCGACTCATCGGTGGACGTTTGTCGGCCTCAAACGCAGGTTTTCCTGTTGTTCAGCTGAAATTGAACAGAATCTAATCAGAGGACGCGATTCTAAAAAGCAGAAAAGGAACAAAGGGGTGGTTTTCACTGTAAATGTGCAGGGTTTACGCTAAGGCTTTGATGGTTCGTTTCAGTGGCTTTAAGGAGGAGGCGTTTCCTCAGGATGTTGCTCATGTTGTGTTTGCGTTTAGAAACACTCTGTGCACATGGAAGCCCATTCTGGAAATACAGGAATGTGCGGAGCTGGGATGTGCAGCCTTTTGTATGTTTACAGTCTGTAGATCCAGCGGGGAGTCGCATAAGAAAACACCCCCAGACAATACCGAGAACATGTCACAGACTGTGGTCCAGGTGCTTTTCCAGTCCAACATTCACACTGGGACTTCAGGAACACAACAAAAACATACATGTGAAGGAATAATGGGCTGAGAACAGCTTTTATTATTGTATTCAGCCTTTTATATGCACAGCAGATCAACTGAAATCAACTATTTAGCATGAAAAATATGGAAAAACAGTATTTGGAGTTAATATATTTAACCCTTTAACCCAGAGGTGTCAAACTCATTTTAGTTCAGTTCCATATTCAGCTAAATTTGATCTGCAGTGGGCCGGACCAGAAAAATAAGAACATAATAACCCGTAAGTAATGACAACTCCAAATGTTTGTCTTTGTTTTAGTGTAAAAAACAAAACAAAACATTAAATTATGAAAATACTTACTTTTATAAACTATCCACAAAAAAAAAAAAACATGAAAAAACTGAAATTTTAATTAAAAAACATAAGACAATTTAGTGCAATTTTAACAATATTCTGCCTCAACTTCTCATTTGTCCATGTGCATTATGGAGCAGATCTACAAAGACACTGAACACTGAGGAACACGAAGAAAAAGTGTTCAAACTGGGCTGAATTTTCTTTAGACATTTCAGGTTGTTCACATTTATTCAGGTTATTCACATTTTATTGTTACAGGATAGTTTGTAAATGTAAATATTTTCATAATTTAGTGTTATTTTTTGCACTAAAACAAAGAAAAAAAATTAAGTTGTTAATTCTAGATTTTTTTTGGCTTAATTCAAGATTTTTTTTACTTAATTGAATTTTTTGGGGGGGATTAATTCAAGATTTTTTGCTAAATTTTAGATTTTTTTGGCTTAATTGAAGATTTTTTTTTTTTTTTATTAATTGAAGATTTTTTTTTTGCTTAATTCAAGATTTTTTTTTAACTTAATTGAAGATTTTTTTTTAACTTAATTGAAGAATTTTTTTTGGCTTATTGAAGTTTTTTTTTTACTTAATTGAAGATTTTTTTTTGGCTTAATTGAAGATTTTTTTAGTTTAGTTTAAGATTTTTTTTTTACTTAATTGAAGATTTTTTTGTTTCTTTTTTTTGTGCTTAATTCAAGATTTTTTTTTTTGCTTAGTTCAATATTTTTTTTTCTTAATTCAAGTTTTTTTTTCTTAATTCATGTTTGTTTTGCGTAATTCAAGTTTTTTTTTTTGCTTAATTCAAGATTTATTTTTTGCTTATTTCAAGATTTTTTTTTGCTTAATTCAAGTTTTTTTTTCTTAATTCAAGGTTGTTTTGCTTAATTCAAGAGTTTTTTTTTTATTTGTTTTTTGCTTAATTCAAGATTTATTAATTTTTTTTGCTTAGTTCAATTTTTTTTTCTTAATTCAAGTTTTTTTTTCTTAATTCATGTTTGTTTTGCGTAATTCAAGTTTTTTTTTTTTTTTTTTTGCTTAATTCAAGATTTATTTTTTGCTTATTTCAAGATTTTTTTTGCTTAATTCAAGTTTTTTTTTCTTAATTCAAGTTTGTTTTGCTTAATTCAAGAGTTTTTTTTTTTTTTTTTCTTAATTCAAGTTTGTTTTGCTTAATTCAAGAGGTTTTTTTTTTTTTTTTTTTCTTAATTCAAGTTTGTTTTGCTTAATTCAAGAGGTTTTTTTTTTTTTTTTGCTTAATTCAAGATTTATTTTTTGCTTATTTCAAGATTTTTTTTGCTTAATTCAAGTTTTTTTTTTCTTAATTCAAGTTTGTTTTGCTTAATTCAAGAGTTTTGTTTTTTTTTTTTCTTAATTCAAGTTTGTTTTGCTTAATTCAAGAGGTTTTTTTTTTTTGCTTAATTCAAGATTTATTTTTGGATTATTTCAAGATTTTTTTTGCTTAATTCAAGTTTTTTTTTCTTAATTCAAGATTGTTTTGCTTAATTCAAGTTTTTTTTTGTTTGTTTGTTTTTTCTTTTGCTCAATTCAAGATTTTTTTTTTTTTTGCTTAGCTCAAATTATTATTTTTTTGCTTATTTCAAGAGTTTTTTTTTTTTTTTTTTTTTTTTTTTGCTTAATTAAAGATATTTTTTGCTTATTTCAAGATTTTTTTTTTTTTTTTTGCTTAATTATTACCTCCAAAACAGAGTAGTGAGTGAGACTGACTCAGTATAAAATAGATGTTTTTGTTGTTTTTTTTTTTTACCATTTTCCTTGTAAAAATGGTGTAAAGACGGTTGTTTTTACTGTTGTTTGCAGTGCTGTGGTGATTTTCCTTTATTTTATTTTATTTTTTTTACTGTGTATTTACTAAGTTTTGGCCGTGTAACTGCTTTTTGGAGTTCAACCAGGTGTCAAAAAGCAGCTGGACGGATTTAGAAAAAAGAACCCAAAACATAAACTACTGGGCCCAAATTCAAACCCTTGTTGTTCAGTGTGTTCCAGTTCACAGTTCATGTTCAACACTGTAAATCTCTTGTACATGTACATTCTGAGAGCCTTATTTAGACAAAAACCTGTCAAACTTCACTTCCTCTCTGTCTTTTTCTGTTCTTCCACCTGTTTTGAGCCTAAAACACAGTAAAACTAAACCACTGAAGAAAAGGAACACAAACACAAACTCACAGCAGCTTTAATGAACCTACATAATGTCTCCGTTGTTAAAGGGTTAAAGGTGATCATCAGGACACACACTCTTAAAATCAACACCTTATGGTTCATTTGAGGCCTTGTGTGTAACATAAAGGTGTATCTAAGAGGATCTAATTACATAAGTGGAATGTTATATTCACAGTTATGTTAGTGTAGAAGCACATGGAAATATGAACTGTCTGTATTGTGTGGAAGCTCTCAAAGGTCTTGTTCATCTTTATTATAAGATGTGATCTAATGTTAGGGTGTATTATTATTGCTATTAATATCATGTTATGTAAAAGCTCAGAAGGGACAAAACTAAAGCTGATTAACTGTTTGGTCCATAGGAGGCGCTGGGGAGAAGAACAGCTCTGAACATATTATATTAAACTTCTTAATTTTAGCAAAAATGTCTGTAAAATAATATGTTTACATTATTGTCAAATGATACAAAACTGATTCTGCCCCTGACATTAATGCCTATGCTTACTGAAATAGTTTTTAATTGTGTTTAAATAGTTTTTGTGTTAAATTTGATCACTTCCGTGTCACAGGACAGCGGCAAAATGACTCTGAAACCTGTTGTTTAGCAGTTGACCTGATACTGCTCTCTCATTGGAGGATTAAAATGTAGGCGGGTGTAAAATCTAAATGACGCAGCCCACAAAAATATACTTAGGATTCTTTTATTTGTTAAGAGAGAATAAAGAATAGTGAGGCTGGGTTGTTTTAACACTACACTGCGCTTTTAGACGTTAAGTTTTAAACTCAGAAATGCTAATGCTAATGCTAATGTTAGGTACTGTGTGTGTTAAAATGGTCGACCAATTTCCCCATGGAGATAATAAAGCAAGTTCACCTTAATTTTAATCTTATAAACAGTACAAAAATGCTAAATACAGTATAGAAATGCAGTGCTTAAAAACAGTACATAAACCAAGTACATAAATACAGCACATATTTTTGGGTACTTCTACGAAACTGGTCCCTGAGGGGCTAAAAATTTAAACCAGATGTAGACTAATGTTATGAAGCAAGTTTGGAAGCACTTTGGGTCTATTTAAAATTAAATACTTACTGAGATAAAAAGAGAAACCATTTTTCAGATAAAACACATTTTTATATTTGTTAAATTATTTTTTATACAAAAATTTGCGTGTAACACGGTGAAAAGGACACGAAAATTACATGCGACTATTTTTTTTGGAATATCTCTTTATTTTCTCACAGGTACATTTTGGGAGTTGAACTAATTATGCAAGGCAGAGTGTTTCACAAAAATGGCCACTGTTGCAAAATCATTTGTGATTTATTTGAGTTTCAATGTTCCGGTTCTGCATGTAACGCAAGTGGACACGATGGGTTCCACACCAAACCTGAGACTGAGATTCATGAAAAACCCACGTGTGGATTAGAAAAACCACTAGGATCGACACATTTAACACAGTGTCTTTATTTAGAGTCTATTTAAGACCATTTACAGCCATGTTTTCACATCTAATGCACTGACACCTAAGTAGTTTTTACTGTCCTGATTTTGGTCCTATTATTGGCCCCAGTATTTTATTAAAAATTCATTAATTATGGGATGGCTCAGAGCAAGAGCATACTTTTTTTTGCATTTATTTGAGTTCATCATTAGGTCCATCCTGGGGGAAATAAGTCTACATTTCTCTTTTATTATTGGGTCTAAAAAGCTGGAAAAATGACAGATACTAAAATGAACCCAGTTTCATCGAAGGATCCATATATATGTGAATATTGTACATAAATAACTGTTTTAGTCATTCCTATATTGAAATAAAGAAAGAAAAGAGCAAGATATAAAACACACAATTGAATGAAACATCAAGTAAATTACAATATAGTTCAATATTGTGCAAGTTATTGTCGAATACTCACTTTATACCATCGCCAATGTAACTCTTGGCTGATAAATGCTCATGTAGCTGCAGAAAAAGATGAAAGTATTAAACCATAAAACTAAAGCTTAACAAACCCTCCAGCATTTAGAAAACAGACCAACCAGGTGAACCAACCTGAGCAAAAACCTTTCACTTCCTGTTTTTCTTTATCACATGATCACCTGTAAACCCAGTACGACCTAGCGCCATCTAGTGGCTTTACTGACAATGTTCCTTTTCCATTTTGGGCAACAATAGAACCACCTTAGAGCACAATATTTGCGCCCTGTATTGTAGTTGTTTTTATTTTCCTGTATGTGTGATGTATTTTCATGTTTTTACTGTCGCTAAAGTCCTGTTAGCTTAAACTGGAGTTAGCTAACATTAATACATGACTCGCTGTCTGCACAAATTTTGCATATTTACATGAGGATGCATTAGTTTTACACACTGAACATTTAAAAGAAGTAGTTAAAGGTTCAGTGTGTGATATTTAGTGACATCTAGTGGTGAAGTTGCAGATTACAATCATCTGAATACCCCCCCCCCCCCCCCCCACCTTCACCTGTGATGCGTTTTTGGTCCATTCTTAGCTTTTTAGAAATGTAAATATTAACTGTGGTGCACGTTTAAACATAATAGGTGACATTAATGCACATTAACACTGGATTCCACTGTTTTTAAAGCGAAAAAAGTGGATGAAGTCGTGGTTTTTGTCTAATCGTCTGCACAATAACAGGATTATACAAGGTGTGATGGACCACTTCACAAACAACACAGAGGATGGAGTTTCACTGGAGTATAGAGTTGCATGTTTACAT
This sequence comes from Sphaeramia orbicularis, assembly GCF_902148855.1. Classification (NCBI taxonomy): domain Eukaryota; kingdom Metazoa; phylum Chordata; class Actinopteri; order Kurtiformes; family Apogonidae; genus Sphaeramia; species Sphaeramia orbicularis. The sequence continues at coordinate 43,904,628 of NC_043974.1, read as the reverse complement.
AATATTTTTCACCTATTTTATACCGTGGCAGAGCAGGGAAGGTCCAAACTCCTATTTCTGCGGTTTGAAGAGGATTAATTACCCAAGAAATTTAAGAAAGTGATAATACAATGCTCAGCGCTGAACAAAACATTTTCACAGCTTTGGTTTCAGAACCATCCTCATCCCAGGGTGTGGACTCTAATCTGTAGAGAAATGCACTTTATCCCTCATGCCCTCCTCAAATTTACTACCCTCTGGTTACCATCGTGGCAAAAAATGTGCCTGCACAAAAAAAACCAAAAAGAAATTATATAAAACCCTAACCCTAACACATCAATGTTTTTTTTTTGTTTTGTTTGTTTTTATATATAAATCTCTTAAACAACTTCAGTCCCGCTCAAAACTAACAAACATTCAACAGCGATCAGGATTTTAACCCTTTAAATGCCAGTTTAATTGGGTGCTTCTCTGAAACTGGTCCTGAAAACAGGACATGGGGCTAAAAATTCAAACCAGATGTAGACTAATGTTCTGAAGCAGGTTTGGAAGCACTTTAAAAAATAAATACTTACTGAGATAAAAGAGAAACTATTTTTCTGATAAAACACATTTTTATATGATTTTACGTTATTTTTAATACAAAAATCCACATGTAACATAGTAAAAAAGACACGAAAATTACGCCCTACTATTTTTTAAATATCTTTTTATTTTCTCACAGGTGCATTTTAAGAATTGATCTAATTATGCAAGGCAGAATGTTTCAAAATGTTACAAAAATGACCACTATTGCAAAGTCATTTGTGATTTATATGTGTTTAACTGGGCAGGTTCTGCATGTAATGCAAGTGGACACGACATGCCCAGAAGAAGACAATTCTTATTGTAAATCCAATATTGACATGTGATCAGTACAAAATAAATATGACAATTGTCTAATTTAGAAAAATAAGTACCTAAAATAAAATAAAAAAAAAAAGTAAAAAAAAAAAAAAAAAAAAAAGGGGGGGGGGGGTGCTCAGTCATCACATTCAAATGTCTTAATCTTTTTGTTTTTGTTTCAGATATATTCAATAGTTCTGTTTCATCATTCCACCGTGTCTCCTAATGTATTTCTGTTTGTCTCTTCTGTAACATTTTCTCATTCATGTTCTGTAAATTCCTTTGCGCCAAATTCTTTGCGCCAATAAAAAAAAAAAAAAGAGGTTGCAAAATGCATCATGGGAGTATAAAATAAATATATGACTAAAAAAAAAAAAGTTCTTTCTAAATTTCACATCACATGCTGCAACACTAAATGATCAACAAATTTGAAAAAAAATATACAAAAATGAGAAATACAGGAATAAGAGGAACCAAACCGACGCCGTGCATGGGAATATCCTGGTCCAGTTTCACTTCCTGTCAGCTGCTAACACCACACTGCAAACAAACTGTATTTAGAAAGCTGATCCATGTGCAAATATATCAGACAGGTTAACATTTGCACTGTAGCCCCAAACCATTCAGAAGTTGGACTTATTTACAGTATCAACAGGCTCCGATGGGAGGCTGTGTTGTCTGTAAACGGGGTTGACCTCGACCATAAACGCAGCATGTGACGGGAAACGATGTGCATGGATAGTAATATTAGAAGATATGAAAACATTCTGCACAAAATGATAGAGGTTTTTGTCCACGTTTGCAGACAATGAAGATAGAAATCTCCTCGTCTGTCCTCATTCAGTTCAGCGTCCAACGTTTCCAGCTCAGAAGTCAAAGCTAAAAGTGAGTCACTGCCTCTAGCGTGTTCAGCCAAACCTCCACACTAGAGAAAATAGAATTAAAAAACAGGTTTATGTCGGTTAATTCTCCTGTCAGTGTTCTTACTCACAGTACTGATAAAGATAAGGAGTTGGTTTTCTTCAAAGGAATTTCAACGGCAGCTCACAGGACCTAATATGTGTGTATATGCTAATGCTAATGCTAATTACTGTGTGTGTATTAGTATGGGTAAAAACACGGACAGAACTTACCTACAGGGATAAAAAAGTGAGTTAACCTTAAAACCTGTTTAACCCTGACCATATTTTCAGGGGAAAAACGCCTAAACAGACAAACCCAAAGTAAATGAAGAATTCCTTCACAATAATAAGGTTCATATGGATGTTTTTGGTGTCTATGAACATTTACAGACCTCACAGAATCTATTCTCATTGTCTAAAATATTGTATCTATTACTCTGCCTGAGTAAACTGGAACAAACTAAAAGAAAGATTAGAATTTTTTATCCTCGCCTGTTTTTTTTTTTTTTTTTCGGTTGGATTGACAATGATACGCATAAATTAATTGTTCGTGTCGGAGATTTTTAATAGCGTATATTTCACCCCACAAAGATTAAAAATCATGTTTGAACATTAAAGTTTGCACTAAAATACACTTTTGATGTACTTTTATTAACATTAGGGTCTAAACTTTGAGCAAAAGTTGAAAATAACATTCATTGTCCTGATTTATTATATTTTTATAGCAGATGAATATTAATATAATTTCTTCGGCTCACGGGCTAAAGGGGTTTTAACCTCAACTTAATAAATGCAGTACAAAAATGGGACACCTAAATACAATACATACGTAGTAGCTAAACATAGTACAAAAACCATCTACAAAAATACATTGCATATTATATCGTGTATAAATATTATACATTAATATTTGCAGTGGTTATTGTAGTGGAATAAAAATAAAACTCTAGACTAAATTTAAGACTAAATTTAAGTTTATACTTCTTCCTACTCCTTTTCAGCCATGCAATATTCAGACTTGTGTGTGCTTGAACATAGATTCTGTCCATTTAAATGCTATTTTGTTTATGTCTTAATTTGCTTTGTTTAGTTTTATTTTTCTTTGCATGTTCGAAATAAATAAATAAAATAAAAAATAAATAAATTTCCCTACAGCGACAATAAAGCAAGGTTTTAATAGTTTTTGATTTTTCATTATAGTTTAGTTTTATTCAGTTTTGACTTTTTTTTTCTCTAATTCAGTTAGTTTGAATTCATTTTTAGAGCAGGTTTGATAGTTTTTATTAGTTTTCATTGTTTTCTAAATGCTAAGTTTTAGTTTAGTTTTAGTTTCTTTATATCTTTTATCGTCTTCACCATCGAATTCAAACAAATCCCAGACAGGACTCTGCTGATTTCTCCCAACTTTAGTCTCCATGTTTCCAGGTCGAGTTTTGACCAGAAGACGACTAAATGACAAGTGACAAGAAGTGACGGACTGTTAAACATCATATGGTGCCGCTAGCTAAAACTGCTTGATGTAAATAAATTGATTTATATCAATCCGACATTGACAAAGACGAAAACGAGGGGAATTTTAGCCAGAATTTTTATATGTTTTAGTTAGTTTTGTAAACACACAATACAGTTTCAGTTAGTTTTCATTTTTTTTCTTTTAATTATAGTTTTTATTTATTTCAGTTAATGAAAATGTTTTTACAATTCTAGTTTTCGTCATTTTGTTAGTTTTCGTTAACGATAACCTTGCAATAAGTTGAGTTAAACTTAACTTTTTAGACCTAATAAACCTGAGTTAGCATCTCAGCTAGCTTCTTCTCAACATCTGCCAGAGCTGCATATGAAATGATCTCCTTGAAAGCTTTTAAATCCAAACTCAAAGTGCTAGAGACTAACTCTGTGACTTGCACTTGTTTGTCATAGTTTGACTTGTCCTGTAAATTCTTGGATGTTGTAACTGTGTTGTATTTCCTGCTGTCCCTTGACCAGGACTCCCTTGAAAAAGAGGTTCTTAAGCTCAATGGGATCTTTTTTCCTGTTTAAATAAAGGTTAAATAAAATAAAAAATAAAATATGAAGGCCTGAAAGTGTTTTGTTTGATCATGTCTAAGTTTTATCACGTCAGCTCATGGTTTTAGAAGAAGCTGGAGTTCTGTTGGACCTGATGAAGCCCTGCATTCAGGAACCATGGAGGCTTTGGAGCTAGCATTAGCTTTAGCGCTTTGTTATTGGGAGTTTAAGTAGGAGGTGACGGTAGAATTTAGACATCTGGCTTTTGTCATCACATGACCTCCATAAATGGAAATCCCTGAAACATTTTAATGTTTAACTCACTGTGATGAGCATGACTAAAGAATACACGCCATCGGTGTGGAGTCATACGTTACTCATCAGCACGCTGAGAATAAATCACCATAAGAATGTTAAAGCAGGAGCAGAAATTAGGACAAATAAATGACAGAATTCTCTGATTGGCTGTTTGTTTATTTCAGACATTTTTTGTGTGTTTGTCTGACTGTTAGTAATGCTGCGTTTCCACTACGTGGAACCAGCTCGACTCGGCTTGGCTTGACTCGGTATTCCTGGAGACCGTTTCCATTACAAGATACTACTGACATTATAGTACCTGGTCGTCATAGCGATGCGGTGCATTACTTCCGTGTCGTCTGTTCAGAGAGTCGCTGATAAACTCTCTCATTGCGTGTTGTCTCGTCTGAATTTTTACGTCAGCCACCAAAGACTGATTCTCCTCGCCCTACCATGGTGTAGTTTTGGGCTGTTATCATGTAGATTAATGTACCGCTGTATTTACTGTCCACTTCCACATCTGTGTTTTGTAAAACAGCGGGTCACAGAGAAAACTGTCTGACCAGTCAGTGGTCTGCAGTGTGTACACATCATGTTTTAGTATCTGGTCCCCAGTCCTGGAACCTCGGCAGAGGTGATACCAAAAAAGTACAGGGGTTGGACAAAATAATGGAAACACCTTCACCTCAAGATGATAATGCCCCAATCCATACAGCTAGAATTGTTAAAGAATGGCATGAGGAACATTCTAATGAAGTTGAGCATCTCGTATGGCCGGCACAGTCCCCAGACCTCAACATTATTGAGCATTTATGGTCAGTTTTAGAGATTCAAGTAAGACGTCGATTTCCACCGCCATCGTCTCTAAAAGAGTTGGAGGGTATTCTAACTGAAGAATGGCTTAAAATTCCTTTGGAAACAACAAGTTGTATGAATCAATACCTCAGAGAATTGAGGCTGTAATTGCCGCAAAAGGCGGACCTACACCATATTAAATTATATTTTGTTGATTTTTTAAGGTGTTTCCATTATTTTGTCCAACCCCTGTAGTACTGGGTACCAGATTCCAGGTCCTTTTTCATAATGGAAACGCAAAAAAGGTCGAGTCGAGTTGAGCTGAGCCGATACCACGCAGTGGAAACGGGACATTTGCTAACTCAAAAAGTTGTGGATGGATTTTATGAAATTTGCAGAAAATGTTGATACAGGCACAAGAAACAAGTGATTAAAAGTGGAGGTCTGCACTCTCCAAGTGCTTTTCTAGTTATCCACAAACATCAAACCAGACTCCATCACAAACTTTACTAATTGTCCCTTTAATGTATATATTTGAACACTTCAGTTACTCCAACACCAGCTCAGGTTGAACCCTTTTATACACATTTATTTGCTCTTTTTCTACTTTCAAAGTGTCAGGAAGACAAAAAGAGAAGCTGGACTCCACCCTTATCAGTGAATGTGAAATAGGAGGCTTGTAAATAACACCTGCTTGTTTGGATTACAGCTGAAAGGCACTCACTTATCCCAGAAGCACGGCCCTGATTTACCAACAATGACCAACCCCGAGCCAGAGCAGATACCTGGACCCAGATCTGGACCCTGACCTGGACTCAGGCCACCGGCAAACACAATCCTTCCTCCTTCCTGGAAGCGTGTTTGTGTGTTTGCCTTTACCGAAAATGTACCTGCTTGTGTTGTTTAATTTTCTACCGCGTCTCCACTGAAGCGTCCTAACAAATTGACCTTTGCAGGAATCACTTGACACACGCCGTCAGAGGGAATTATGGGTAGAAAACAGAAACAAAAGGCAACATCTGCACAGGGTTCAGCGCTTCCAGTCATGCCCTAATAAGGCCGCTTAATGACAGCGGCTGAGGGTCACGTCATCCTACACATGAGCTAATTTCCTTTTTTTCCAAGTGGATGGTGAAACAACAGAAGCAAAGCAGACATGAGGAAGCCTCTGTCTGGGGGAACTCCCACAGACAAACGCCTTATTTTCAACATCTGATAACCGTTTGAGTGGAAATGGGTGATATTTCAGAAGGAGATTTAATGCCAACCAGGCCTGGGTTATGCAACATCCTCCAAATAATAAAAAAATAATGTGGTTTTAATGGTCTCTCGTGTGTCATTGAATCCCCAGAGGCAGCTATTCATGAGAAATCAAAGCATCCGAACCTTGAATAGCTCTTATCATAACACCTCCGCTGGGTTTCATAACCGACAGAAAACAGAGACCCTAAATAACCTCCATAAAAGGACTCATGATGATGCTCCTCTGGTGTTTTGACTGTATTTAGTCCATGTCCAGCTCATTTTAGACACTGATAAATATGGTGTTGATGACATTGTTGTGGAAATGCCTCCAAACTCAGGGACCAATCAGAATCTAGACCAAACAGGAAGTGGACGCCGCTTCCTGTGGAGGCTTAAAACAGATACAGTTGTATTTGAATGTGATTATAATCCTGGAAAAACAATTCTCATTCTCACCAGAAAACTTAAAAGGTGTAATTTATAACTTATGAGATGAATTTGACATGTTTTAATCACACGTTTGGATGATTATGATCAACTTTACTCTTGTTTAAAGACTCCTTTATATGCATATTGATTGACTGATGTGTTTATTTTGAACATGAATCTCAAACAGAAGAAAATAAATAAACAAAACACGTAAACATATGACATATAATACATATTCGAAAAGGAGTGAGAAGAAGAACAACTTATAAACTCCACCCCTTCTCCTTATTTAATTAATAACAATAATAACCCTCCTAGTCTAATCAGATCTATACACTATGCCATAATATGACTGATACTTACTAGTAAATAATTAGGTTTCTGACTTTATGTTATTATGAACAAATATAATGTGATTTACATAAACACATAATACAATAACACATGTATGTAAATACATATTCATACACAGATCTATACACACATATACACACACATACATACACACTTATACATACATATACACACACTTACCACATACTTGTACATCTTTAGAACACCCACTGATCCCCAAGCCCTCCCTCCTCCCTGTACCTCTGAAAAACCGTGTCTTTGTACCTCTTTTGAAATTCTTTCCTGCTTGGACATCGCTTCAACTCTATGTTAAATCTGTTCCACAGTCTCACCCCGCTGACAGAAACACAAAAACCCTTCCTAGTCATGCATATTAAGGGAATTTTAAAGTTGATTTTCCCCCTTAAATCATGACTGCCCTCATGAATATTTTACTGCTGTTCTGTTGTAATTCCAATAAGTTTGTAGATATTTTTGCCTACTCAGTGAGGATGTAAGTTACTAACACTAGATTCATGATTAAATATCCACATATTCTTATGTCAACAACCATCACTGCAACCTGTAAACATGTGAATTTTCTTTGTGATTCAGTTTTAAAGCACTGACACATTGTTAGAAACGATTATATCTGTTTAAACACTCATGGATGAAAGTTTTAGGAATGAAAAAGTTTGGTTTTTGCAAAATTTGATGTTTATTTTTCCCAATATGTCCATATGTTTCTGAGGTACATTCAACAACAACAAAATAATAATTTCATATAATAAATCACATTTAAGCAAAGAATCCATTTGTGCCACTCCAAAAACTTTTGACCACAGCTGTAATTTTTGAGATGTTCTTATTAGGTTGTCAGTAGTTAGAATAAAATGTTATAACAAGTAGTTTTCAAAAATAATAAAGAAGAATTCATGAATTTTAATCTCACCAAAGCCATGTGAAATGAAGGGAGGATCCTATTGAAAAGACAGAACAAGAAAAGAATGTAAGACAAAAACAACAAAATAATTAGTGAAATGAACAAAATAAGCGACAAAATGAACAAGAAAAGCACTCGGAGAGCGCAGACCTCCACCAGGACAGACCTGCCTCCTATGCATGTTTGTTTATTTGTTTGTTTGTTAGCAAGATAACTCAAAAAGTTATGGACAGATTTTCATGAAATTTTCAGGAAATGTTGATACTGGCACAAGGAAGAAATTATTACATTTTTGTGCCAGTATCAACATTTCCTCAAAATTTCATGAAAATCTGTCCATAACTTTTTGAGTTATCTTGCTAACAAACAAACAAACAAACAAACAAACAAACAAACAAACAAACAAACACGCACACAAAGCAAAGCGATCACAATACCTAGTGGTGGAGGTAATAATAATGAACAGTACAGGCATCAAAATGAACAAAACAAGCATCAACATGAACAAACATAAACACCACAAGAATAAATACGATGAAAAAAGCCTAAAAAATGAATGAAGTAAGTTAAACAAGCATCATAATGAGCAAAATACACACACACACACACACACACACACAACATAAATAATAATAAATGCAACAATAAAATACTGGAGAAAATAATGAACCATGATCAAAAAAATGAAGAAACATATGCAGGATAATGAACAAAATACATGAGCAGCTTTAATGTTGTGAATATCAACGTGCTCCACAACAGTGAAAAGCATTCACCACCGTCAGCTTATTTTAGCCACCGTTAGCCGTCATTAACTTATGTCTTCCACTGTTAGCTTAAATTTAGCAACCGTTAGCTTATGTTAGCTGCCGATAGTGTATGTCTGCCACCGTTAGCTTATGTTAGCAACCGTTAGCTTATGTTAGCTGCCGATAGCATATGTCTGCCACCGTTAGCTTATGTTAGCAACCGTTAGCTTATGTTAGCCACCGTTAGCTTATGTTAGCCCAGAGCACACATCAGTGTTACATATTCCATTATCTGTTTCTAAAGTCGTCACTGTTAGCGTTTCGTCCCTCAGCAGGTTTTTGTTTTTCCACATTTCTGCGTCAGACTCAGAACACGTTCAACAACCTTTAAACGTCTGGGTTTGATGTTTAGCTGTTCATTCGCCAAAGCAACTAATGCTTCTTGAATAAATGATGTCAATGCCAGAGGTTTTTCCAAAGTGACCTTCAGGTCTGTTTTATGAGTGTGAAAGTGTGAATACAGTCAGACTGATGTAAACGTCCTCTGTTCATGAACAACAACAACAACACTGACAGAAACTCCAACTGGAACATCAGCCACACGTTCAACAGAGAGAGTGAACTTCATATTTATACTTTAGGTTCATGTGTACTACTGCTGACTTTACTGCATATGTGTGTACTAGTACTGACTGTACTGCATATGTGTGTACTAGTACTGACTGTACTGCATATGTGTGTACTACTGCTGACTGTACTGCATATGTGTGTACTACTGCTGACTGTACTGCATATGTGTGTACTACTGCTGACTGTACTGCATATGTGTGTACTACTGCTGACTGTACTGCATATGTGTGTACTAGTACTGACTGTACTGCATATGTGTGTACTAGTACTGACTGTACTGCATATGTGTGTACTAGTACTGACTGTACTGCATATGTGTGTACTACTGCTGACTGTACTGCATATGTGTGTACTACTACTGACTGTACTGCATATGTGTGTACTAGTACTGACTGTACTGCATATGTGTGTACTAGTACTGAGTATACTATATATGTGTACTACTACTGACTGTACTGCATATGTGTGTACTACTACTGACTGTACTGCATATGTGTGTACTACTACTGACTGTACTGCATATGTGTGTACTAGTACTGACTGTACTGCATATGTGTGTACTACTACTGAGTATACTATATATGTGTACTACTACTGACTGTACTGCATATGTGTGTACTACTACTGAGTATACTATATATGTGTACTACTACTGACTGTACTGCATATGTGTGTACTACTACTGAGTATACTATATATGTGTACTACTACTGACTGTACTGCATATGTGTGTACTACTACTGAGTATACTATATATGTGTACTACTACTGACTGTACTGCATATGTGTGTACTACTACTGACTGTACTGCATATGTGTGTACTACTACTGAGTATACTATATATGTGTACTACTACTGACTGTACTGCATATGTGTGTACTACTACTACTGACTGTACTGCATATGTGTGTACTAGTACTGACTGTACTGCATATGTGTGTATTAGTACTGACTGCACTGCATATGTGTGTACTAGTACTGACTGTACTACATATGTGTGTACTAGTACTGACTGTACTACATATGTGTGTACTACTACTGACTGTACTACATATGTGTGTACTAGTACTGACTGTACTACATATGTGTGTACTACTACTGACTGTACTACATATGTGTGTACTAGTACTGACTGTACTACATATGTGTGTACTAGTACTGACTGTATTCCATTCTCTAACTCATTTGTCTGTTTTTTTTCTGTGGTTAAATATCAGCTGTTCCTCCGTCTTTAAACTCCGCCCCCTCCGCCCACCACTACCACCTCTGGTTCTATTTATAGTCTGGTGTTCAGAGGGATCTGGAGCGTTAGAGCCCCCCCCACCCCCCCCATTTCCTCCCCACCCAGTTCTGAATGCTGTGACTGTGACTGAGGCCTGGTCGGGTATTTTTAACTCTAGAGTTAAAAAAAACAAGAATACAGTGTTAAAACCAAAATTACATATTAAAAACCAAGACTACAGAGGTAAAACCAAGACTACAGTGTTAAAACCAGCACTAACAGAGTTAAAAACCAACACTAACAGAGTTAAAGCCAACACTACAGAGTTAAAACCAAGACTAAGAGATAAAACCAACACAGAGTTAAAACCAACACTAAGAGCGTTAGAACCAAGACTAACAGACTCAAAACCAACACAACAGAGTTAAAACTAAGACTACTGAGTTAAAAAACAAAATAACAGAGTTAAAACCAAGACTAACAGAATAAAAACCAACACTATAGACTTAAAACCAACACTAACACTGAGCCCACTGAGGAGTCAATCACTGATCAATAATCATTACAAACACAGTTCCAATCCTTCTACCTGTAATAAAACGACAACAGCTGACTGGCTTTAATTTGGGTCATTTACGGCTGTCTTGTTGCATATTTTGTTCATGTAGTGAATTTAATTTCATTATTTTGCTCATTTTTGTTAATTTAGCTGATGATGTTGGGGTTTTTTGGATATTTTTCTCACATTTCTGGATTCTTAGACTATTTTTTGTTCAACAGATTAATCACAGATGACAATAATTGTTGTTAAACCTGCTTTAGTGAAATGAAACTCTAGGGGCTGTTTGACCTTTGACCTTTTGTTTTGACATCCAGAGCTCCATCAGCCTCTTATTAGAAGTTTTGAGCAGGTTTTAGTTCAGATTTGTGTTATTTTCATCCTCTCATTTGGATTCTTCCACTTCCTCTACATGAACCAGTGAATGGATGAGATCAGCTTTATTTCTGTTCTCGGTTTGAGGACGTTAGAAAAACCGTGCGTCATTCCAGCCAGTTTTAACGGAATACGACCTCTGGTACGAACGCCTGCTGTGACTTTCTGCTATTTTTAGTTTTAATAAATGAAAAAGACGTAAATCTGCCGAAGTATGAAATAAAACCTCCACCCACACATGTACAGTTATGGAAATTCTGGAAATGCCCTGCAGGAAACAAAAAATGAACTAAACATTCTGAACACGAACAAAGATGAAGAAAAAAGAAAAATACATCAACAAAATGTGCAACACATATATAGAAATGAACAAAAATATGCAATAATATGAACAAAAATTAACTAAACAGTCTGAAAAACGAACAAAGATGGGGAGAAAAGAAAAATATATCAACAAACTGAGCAACAAAATATACAGAAATGAACAAAATACGCAATAATATGAACAAAAATGAACTAAAATTAACTAAACAGTCTGAAAAATGAACAAAGATGAAGAGAAACAAAAAATATATCGACAAAATATACAGAAATGGACAAAAATATGCAATAATATGAACAAAAATTAACTAAACAGTCTGAAAAATGAACAAAGATAAAGAGAAACAAAAAATATATCCACAGAATACACTGAAATAGACAAAAATACTCAATAATATGAAAAAGCATCAACAACAAATGAACTAGACAGTCTGAAAAACAAACAAAAATGAAGAGAAAAGGAAAGTATATCAACAAAATGAACAATGAAATATACAGAAATGAACAAAATTTGCAATAACATGAGCAAAAATCAACAAAAATGAAATAAACACTCTGAAAAACATTCAAGGATGAAGAGAATAGAAAAATATGTCATCAAAATAAGCAACAAAATATACAGAAATGAACAAAATACTGAATAAAATGAATGAGAATCAATAACAAATGAGTAAAAATAAGCAACAGAACGGACATAAATGAACAAAATACTCAATAATATGAACAAGAATGAACAAAAATGAACTAAACAGTCTGAAAAACAAAGACGAGGAGAAAAGAAAACTGCACAAACGATGAATAAAATGAACAAAATAATCACAAATATGGTCAAAATAAGTGACAAAACAGATGAAAAAAAAAAAAAAACACAATAGAACACAAAACGATTACAACAAATTGAAAAGGAACATACAAAAAATGAGTGTTTTTGTAATAACTGCACAAAATAATAAACTAAAAATGAACAGAATATTCAACATGATGATGAAAACTCATTTAGTCTGACTTCGTTGTGTTTTAGTTGAAGTTGTTTTGTTTTATTTGATTGAATTTCTCTTGAATAAACTCCTGAATGTTTTGTCTGATGTTATTGTTGAAGGTGGTTTTCAGGTTGACTTATGACCCACTACCGCCCCCTACAGGATCTAACATGTATTACAACTACAACAAAACTGAATACACTGCAGAAAACGGACTGGTGAAGAATTATTATGGGTAATTTTTTTAATGCTCTTGTTGGTTATTTTCTGTTGAATTTGCTCTTTTTTTTAATTGATCATTTCCTTATTTTTTGTTCATTTTTGTTGCTTATTTTCTTACTTTTTTGTTGTTCATGTAACTTGGACCCTTTCATAAGTGATCTGGTCCATCTTTAATCAGATCTGATAGAAAATTCAATTCTACTTATTTAATCAAAGTCACTTTTTTACAGGTTCCACAAAAAATAAATAAATAAACCTAAAATGACTTGTTTGATGAAGTTTATCATTTTATTAGGTCGGTAATTTAGCATTAGCATTAGCTCACCCATGACCCATTGTACTCCTGCAGATCTGTCCCTTTTGTCCAAATATGGTCACTTCTTGCTCCAATAACCTAACACTCATTATTTACAGAATGTAACAAAAGCATCTTTTCCATGTAATTTTACACTAATATAAACATATCCTGACATAACCAACAAATAATGACATAGAAAATTTCTCTGTTGTAGGCTGAAAAAAGTTCAATAACACGATGAAAATGTTTACATCTACAAACTATCCTATAAAAAAAACTGACAATAACATGAACAAACTGAAATTTATTAAGGAAAGTATCATTGTATTAATATTCTGCCTCAGTTTATAATTTACTCAAGTACATTAGAATGCACAAATACACCAAATATTTCCTAACAGGCAGAATACTGGTACAACTACACTTCTCTTAAGACATTTCAGATTGTACATATTTTTTCAGGAATAGTTTGTAAATGCAAACATTTTCATGTAATTTTCCTTTTTTTTCCACTAAAACAGATAATTATTTGTTGTTGTCATTATTTATAGGTTGTTGTGTTATTATTTTACTTTAGATCATATTGGTCTGAACGTGGAACCTGAACATCCTGTGTGTGTGTGTGTGGGGGGGGGGGGGGGCGGTTGGACCCTTTGGAGGCTGGTTTTGGTCCACAGTCCATATATTTGACCCCCCCCCCCCCCCCCCCCCACACACACACACACACACACACACATACACTTTAGTTTGTGGTTAATATAGATGTTAAATCCCATCCACTTCCGGCCCACTGCAGATCAAATCAGGCTGAACGTGGAACCTGAAGGAACATGAGTTTGAGAACCCTGATGGACAGTAAAATAACAGCAGAATAACCCACAAAAAATTATGACTCCACATTTTCTTCTCGGTTTGATGTGAAAAAAAATATTACAGTATGCCGATAATTAGAGTCTGGTTTTGACCAACTCTATATATAAAGTGTCATCAGATAACTTTTTTGTTGTGATCTGGTTCTATATAAATAAAATTTGACTGATTGAGTGATTTGATTGGTTTTCCCCTGTAAGTCGCTTTGGATAAAAGCGTCTGCCAAATGCATAAACATAAACATAAATAATACAAACTTCAAAAATTTTTTTGTCATTGTAGTGCAAAAAATAACATTAAATTATGAAAATATTTACATTTACAAACAATAAAATGTGAATGACCTGAACAAATATGAACAACCTGAAATGTCTGAAGAAAATTAATCACAATTTGAGCTCTTTTCTGCCTGTTCCTCAGTGTTTAGTGTCTGTGGAGATCTGATCCAGAATGAACATGTATGAATGATAAGCTGAGGCAGAATTTTGTTAAAATTGCACTGATTTTTTAAAGAAATTTCAGTCTTTTCAGGTCATTCACGTTTTTTTGGATAGTTTATAAAAGTAAGTATTTTCATAATTTGATGTTTGTTTGTTTTGCACTAAAACAAAGACATAAATTTGGAGTTGTCATTATTTATCGGTTATTATGTGATTATTTGACTGGTGCGTCCCACTGGAGCTCAAATCAGGCTGAATGTGGAACCTGAAAGAACATGAGTTTGAGAACCCTGATATAAAGGCTGTTTCTTTAACCCTTTCATGCACAGTGGTCACTCCAGTGGACAGTTCTTCTCCAGCTGTTCTCTTGTATTTCATGTATTTTATTGCTTTAGTTCCATATCAGCCAACACAGTGGACACTTCTGCACTATATCCCATACACTGACATTCAGACCATTACTGTAACTTTACTGTTCTAGATAAACCTGATCTGCAGGAACATGTTTGTGTGAGTAAATCAATTCCTTGTTATCATTATGAGACTGTCATTAACAGTTTTTTTTTTTTAAACAAAAAGTTTGTTTTTGTGCATATTATCTCCATAAAGTGAGTAATAACTTATATTAGAGTGTGTTAAAATGTGACAAAACATCAAATTAGCAGCATTTTCAAATATTTTATTCATAGTTTTCACACAGTGCATCAGTAAATAAATGTTTCTTTGCTTCAAAAATTAAACACATGCTGTCCAGCTGAGTGGATATTTTTGCAATTCCATGAAAAATAGGTTCATAAATAAAAAAATTCAACCGCAGTGTTTTTTTCAAGCCTTAAGAGGAATAAAAACACTCAAAAAAAAAAAAAAAAAAAAATCTTGATTTATGCATGAAAGGGTTAAAATGTGGGAAATTATCTAATAAGCAGCATAAAAATGTTTTTTATTGCATAGTTTTCCATATCACTCTCAGATATTCAGTTTTAAATACATGTTTCATTGCTTAAAAAATTAAAAGCATGGTGTCCGGCTGAGTGGACAGTTTTATAACTCCTGAAAAAAAACAACAACTGGATCATATTGTTTTTTTCATGCCTAAAGAGGAATAAAAGCACTCAGAAAAAATGTCTTCAGTAAGGTTCTCATAATTCATGCATGAAAGGGTTAACTGTGGCAGTGTCTGACCCCCCCCCCCCCTTCATCTTCCTCACTGCACCTTTAACTCCTCATCCTCTCCTGGTCTGATCTGATTGGTTACTCCAAAGATAAGTTTTTTTTTAAAGGTATCTTTTACTTCCTGTCTTTCCGGTCACTGGGGGAGGGGTCGTCGTCGCCCCCCCCCCCCCCCCCCTCATGTACTCTCCTTCCTCCGCAGTCCTCCGTTATTTCCGCTCGGAACCGCACTAACATCCACGCGCACCTGCACACTGCCCATCCTCATCACCATCTTCATCACCACCACCATCATCTTCATCACCACCGCATCCGCAGACATGGACTTCTCTATCCGCGCGGCCAACGTGGAGGACTGCAAGGACATCGCGCGGATGATCACGGTGGGTGAGCACGTGTGCGGCGGCGCGTGACATTCAGTTACCCCCAGAGTCACGCGCGCCCCTCAGTCACCCCGACAGTACAGAGGTGTTATTATTGGAAAGGCACGAGCTGCACGAGCTGCGCGTGCGTTGGCGGAAAACAGATGCCGCGGAACCGATCGTGGGTCATAATGGGTCCGCGTGGGTCGTGTTTTCAGGAGACATCCGGTCCAGATGTGTTTGTTTCCACCTGACCTGGATCCAGATGTTTGATCCGAGTCTAGATTCACTGAAAACTATGAATGAGTCAGTATCTGATCATGTGTTCTGTGGATTTAATGTAAATAAATAAACTAAATAAAATTAGGAACATTCACGAAATGAACAAAAAAAAAAAAAAAAAAAAAAAAAAACAACAACATAAAACCTGGAAAGATATTTAACAAATAGAGATATTTTCCTTCAGTCAATAAAAGTTGAACATGACAAATGGGACATGACTGAAAAAAAATAATAATCAAATCACAGATAATTAAATTAAAAAAAAAAAAAGAATAAATGAATCCCAGTAAATCATGTGCAGTGAAAACAGGGCTTGTTGTGTATGTCATACTTTCATATTCTTGCATCTTTCACATTAACCCTTTCATGCACAGTGGTCACTCCAGTGGACAGCTGTTCGAAGCGGTTCTCTTGTATAT
Source organism: Sphaeramia orbicularis (assembly GCF_902148855.1). Classification (NCBI taxonomy): domain Eukaryota; kingdom Metazoa; phylum Chordata; class Actinopteri; order Kurtiformes; family Apogonidae; genus Sphaeramia; species Sphaeramia orbicularis. Next base: position 43,887,913 of record NC_043974.1, on the reverse strand, counting down.
TCATGGGTTTTGTTGTTTTAGTTCCACATCAGCCGACACAGTGGACGCTCATACTTCATCCCATACACTGACATTCACACCATTACTGGAGCTGTGCTGTTCTACATAAACCTGATCTGCAGTAAGATAGTGTTTTGGTTTGTTTTTTAAACAAAAAGGTTTTTTTTTGTTTTTTGCCTATTAGCTCCATGTAGGTGTGCTAAAATGTGAGAAAACATCAGATTAGCTGCATTTTAATTTCATGTTTTCACACAGTAGATCAGTAAATACATGTTTCTTTGCTTCTAAATTAAACACATGGTGTTCAGCTGAGTGGACATTTTTGGAACTACATGAAAAATACGTTCATAAAAAAATCAATTCAATTGTTTATTTTTATACCTGAAGAGGAATTAAAAAAAATCTTAAGGTTCTCATAATTCATGCATGAAAGGGTTAATTTTACTTTCTTGCGTCATTAATGTTTATCTTGTTGCATGTTTTACTGTTTTGTTGCATCTGAAAAGTCATTTTTACTTCACATGAAACAAATACCACATCACTGTTAGGATTTGGAACCATATGTGTTCATATTTATCCTCTTCAGACCCAGGACGGTTAAAGTTTTGGCTTTGTTACATTAAATTTTGCCTTGATCGGAAACAGCATGATGAGACAGTTTTATAGATACATTTTTTCTGTTTTTTTTTTTTTTTTAGAGGAATGTCCTTTACAGTGATTTTTTTTTTTTTTTTTTTTTTTTTTTTTAAGTAAAGCTGTGAAACTCTTGTCCATTAAAGAGGACAAAAATGCATTTTTGGGTCTATGGGATAAATAAAAAATTTGACAAATTGATCTCTTATGCCATTTGTCAACAAGTTGTTTCTATATTCTTGGATTTTTAGTTTGTTTTTTTTCCATCTTTAATGCTTCATTTTTTTGTGTCTTAAATATTTTTTTAATGCATTACATATTTTACATCAGTTTTACTTTGTTTCATTTTTAACATTGTTTTCTTATTGTATCTTCAATATCTTTTTCATCTTGTATTTTTAACAGTGTCTTATTTTGTTGTATCTTTTCATCGTAACGTTTTCATCTTGTCAACTTAGCGACATTGTTTTCATCATTTTTAACATTGGTATTTCGTAACATCTTTTACACTGTTTTGTTACATCTCTTACATTGTTTTTTATTTTGTTACATTTTTTACAGTTATTTTGTTGCATTTTTAACATTTTTTTAAATTTTGTTAACATCTTTTACAGTTGTTTTGTTGCATTTTTAACATTGTTTTTTATTTTGTTGCATTTTTTACATAGTTTCATTTTATTGCATTTTTAACAGTTTTTTTTTATTTTGTTACATCTTTGACAGTTGTTTTATTGCATTTTTAACATTGTTTTTTATTTTGTTGCATTTTTTACATAGTTTCATTTTGTTGCATTTTTAACCGTTTTTTTTTTTATTTTGTTACATCTTTTACAGTTGTTTTGTTGCATTTTTAACATTGATTTTTATTTTGTTATATCTTTTACAGTTGTTTTGTTGCATTTTTAACATTGATTTTTATTTTGTTATATCTTTTACAGTTGTTTTGTTGCATTTTTAACAGTTTTTTTTTATTTTGTTACATCTTTTACAGTGTTTCGTTTTGTTGCAGTTTTAACATTTTTATTTCGGTACAACTTTTACATATTTTTTTGTTCCATCTTTTTTCATTGTTTCGTCCTGGTTTGTTTTCCATCCACTCATATGCAGATAAACATTCATTAAATCCATCTGTGTTTGTGTTTCCACCCTTCAGCGGTCGATGAATTGGACTGAACCTTCTGTTTGTCGAGCATGTGATAGTTTCATATTTACAGTTTTTAAAACAACTAAATATGTACATAAAACCTGTAAAAACACCTCTAAAGGTATTGATTATTAACTGTTGTGTCTGTAAAGTAGTTTTACTGTCACTGGACATAGATATGTGTGTTCTAGATGTGAACCTCCACCGTCTGAGTATTAAACGTCTTTACTTATGTGCAAATAACATTTAACTGCAGCAGAATTGAACAGACTCGCGTAAACGTTTTCTAACAACACATTTTGGTCAAACTGTGATATTTGCTTCATGTTGTTTTTTCCTCGCAGGAACTGGCTGAATATGAGAAAGTCACAGACCAAGTGAAAATCACTCAGAGAGGTAAGAAAAAAAACCACAGCTCATACAGTCGTGTGTTAAAGTGGATCAGCTCCTGGTCCATTATTTCATTTACATTCATCTGAGCTGAACAAATAATACGCTGCTGAGACGAGGTGATAGAGCAGGTGAATAGAAAGTCCAAAAGTCCAACCGCAGAAAAAAAAAAAAAAAGAGTCCAATAAAGAGGCGACAGACCGTAGATAGAAGATAACAGAGTGTTGGTTACAGGACGTTTCCATCCTTTTACGGTTAGAGTTCACTGAGACTTTTACAGAAAACTCTGGGTTTTAGAAAATCACACTTGGAGAAAAGAATTGAAGCAGGTCGTTATCTGAAATGAGGACCAGTTCTAAGTAATTAACCTGGTAAATAAAGGTGAAATAAATCCATAATGAAGTGTCTCTGTCCACAGCACTGGGGACTACCTTTATCATGTGTCTATTACAGGGGTCTCAAACATGCGGCCCGGGGGCCAAATGTGTCCCGCTAAAGGTTCCAATCCGGTCCGTGGGATGTTTTTTGCACAGTCAAAAATTCCACAGTCTTGAATTGAATTAAGCAAAAGAAAAAAAAAAAGAAGAAGCTTGAATTAAGGAAAAAATGTTGAATTAAGCGAAAAAATCTTCAATTAAGCCACAAAAAATCTTGAATTAAGCAAAAAAAATCTTCAACTTCAAATTTTTGTCTTTGTTTTAGATCAAAAAATAACATTAAATTATGAAAATATTTACATTTACAAACTATCTTGCAACAATAAAATGAATGAATGAATAAATTTATTTTTGGTTTTCCATCAATCATTGTACTCAGTACATCAATTGTAATAAACATAAAAACAAAAAAAAGAATAGGCTAGAAGCAAAAGCTTATTTTATGCCTATCCTTTTCAACTAACACACTGTTTACATCAGCTTAAATGTGTACAGCACCGAGCATTCACATCAGAATAATAACAAATAAAAAATTTTAAAAGTCAGCAACAAAAACACATCTACCATCTCAGGTCAATATTTCTGACTAATTTAAACTTAGTCTGTTTTTTTTAAACTTCGCCAAAGGAGTGGATAACATAAATGCATCATAAGGTCCATCCCATAATTTCACCCCCACAGTCCCAGCTCATCCAGACTTCACATCTGCCCCCACTCTAGTCCACTCACACATAACAAACTCTGAAATTCAAATTACTCTCTTAAATCCAAGAAACCACGACTGGTCTCTGAGACAGTACTGTTTTTATCCTTCATGTTCCATAGACCTATTTACAAACTATTCTTCAGACCTCTTTTTAAATACGTTTATGTTTGTACTTTCCTTTATCTCCTGTTCTGGATTGTTCCACAAAGTCACTCCACAGCTTGTTCTGCTCGTACTTTTCATTGTTGTTCTTTATGTTTTTTTAAATTTCGCTCCCCCCTTAGATTGTAGTCTCCTTCTCTTTCAGTGAACATTCCCCAAATATTTTTTAGCAGTAGATTATTTCTTGCTCTGTACATTATCTGCGCTGTGTTAAATTTAACCAAATCCACGAATTTCAATGTGTGAAAAATGTGAATAACCTGAACTAATATGAACAACCTGAAATGTCTA
>NC_043974.1:43856650-43879150 GCF_902148855.1 Sphaeramia orbicularis | reverse complement strand
TCTAATGTGATTTTTACAGACATTAAAGTGAACATAGACTCAGGAAACAACCACAGAAGGAACATCAGGTAAATGCAGCCATTAGAAGTGAGATCATTCAAAGGACTGCAGTAATGATGAAGGTAAAGCTAATAAAACTCACAGGATGTGGACGCTGAACTGGACAAACACATGTGGATGAAGCTCATTAAGGTCTGAGTGGTTTCGGGTTGGAGGCTTTTACTGTTTAACCCTTTAAAGCAGGTGCACACAAGGATCTTCTACATCTGAAGAGGTTTGTATCTGTTCCAGAGCCCACACATGAAGACACAAAACCAGGCACTGAACATGGTACTGAGTGGTGGGATCTGATCATTTCAACACAGCACACACATAAATACCAATTTGGGTTTATAGACTGCCAGTGGCCCAGAAGAGATCTCATTATATTTTGGGAAAATAGGTCAAAGTTCAAATTTTTTATCAATTTTTTAAAATCTTTTTTCCCCATTTATAATGGGAGAAATTTCAAATGTCTGTAGCAGTAAAACTATTGGGTGAATTCATATCAGTTTTGATTTAGAGATTACCAGTAACTGAGAATAGATGTCATTACATTTTGGGAAAAATAGGTCAAATGTAAAATATTATGAATTTTTTAAATCTTTTTTTTTTTTCCCATTTACTTATAATGGCTGAAATTTCACATGTCTCTAGCAGCAAAACTTTTGGTTGAATTCATACCAAACTGGGTTTATAGATTGCCAGTGACCCAGAATAGATGTGATCACATTTTGGGAAAAGTAGGTCAAAGTTAAAATTTTTTATGAAGTTTTAAAATCTTTTTTTTTTTCTCCCATTTACCAATAACAGGCGAAATTTTTCATGTCTACAGCAGCAAAAATATGGGTTGAATTCATACCAAATTGGGTTTATAGATTGCCAGTGACCCAGAATAGATATGATTACATTTTGGGAAAAGTTTTAAAAGTTTAAAAGTTTTAAAATAACCCCCCCCCCTCCCGACATTTACTTATAATGGGAGAAATTTCAAATGTCTGCAGCAGTAAAACTATTGGGTGAATTCACACCAAAAGTAGTTTATAGATTGCCAGTAACCAAGAATAAATGCCATTACATTTTGGTAAAAATAGGTCAAATGTAAAATTTTTATGAATTTTTTAAATCTTTTTTTTCCAGTTACTTATAATGGCTGAAATTTCACATGTCTGTTGCAGCAAAACTTTTGGTTGAATTCAGACCAAATTGGGTTTATAGATTGCCAGTAACCCAGAATAGATGTGATTACATTTTGGGAAAAATAGGTCAAAGTTCAAATTTTTTATGAATTTTTAAAATCTTTTTTCCCCATTTTACTCGTAATGGCTGAAATTTCACATGTCTGTAGCAGCAAAAAAATTGGGTGAATTCAGACCAAATTGGGTTTATAGATTGCCAGTGACCCAGAATAGATGTGATTACATTTTGGGAAAATTTTGGTCAAAGTTAAAATTTTTATGAATTTAAAATCTTATTTTTTTTCTCCATTTACTTATAATGGGAGAAATTTCACATGTCTGTAGCAGCAAAACTATTGGTTGAATTCATACCAATTTTGGGTTTTGGATTGCCAGTGACTGAGAATAGATCTCATTATATTTTGGGAAAAATAGTTCAAAGTTTAACAATTTTTTACTTAATTTTTTAAAATCTTTTTTTTTACCCATTTACTTATAATGGGTGAAATTTCACGTCTATTAAAACATCAATGTTGTTTCAATTTACTTCAGACTTGGCACATATGTAGAGGCAGTTGATATGATGACATCACCACATGCATGGATATGATGACATCAGCTGGGTCGATGCCAAAATAAGATACAATACATGCGAGGGGCGGGGTTTGTTGTGCCCGACACCACTTTTTTTTTTTTTTTGCTGTGTCTGTATCAGCCTGTGTGTATTTTTATCAGTTGTGTTGGATAACGTACCGTCACAGTGCTGATGTGGCCTCTCCTCTCACACTCATTACATAACAGCTGCTTTCAGACACACTAATGAGGCCGTTAGCGTTCGCTCTGCTGATGCGTTATTCCATGACACAGGCCTTTTTCCGCTCGTATCTGACTGAGGAGTGGCCGTCCGTCTGCAGGGTCAGAACTCCTACACTCAGACGCCCGTGATCACACAGAACCTGAAGGCAACACGCTCAGGAAACTGGAGCATTAACTCAACCTTCTAACATGTCCAGTCAAATAAACACCTCATAGAAATACTGCACAGTATGATGCATTCAAGGACAGTCGGAAATTTGTCTAAAACAGCCAAGATGATGATTTTTAGACGTGTCTGTGATATCTGTTGAAGGCAGGAGAACATGGGATCTTCACTAATTAATCGAGGTGTAAGAAAATATTGGTTCTGCAACATATCACGATATTTCATTTCACAATACTGTATCGATATTAAAAAGTACCACATCGATATTTTTAGGTATTTATTGAAATGCAGATATTGTGGAGGTTCATTTTAGTTTTTTTGTTTTTCTATATTGTTTATATTGTATTTATTATTATTAACACTGTTTTATTAAATAATGTTTATTTGAAGCATCCTAAAAGCACTTTTTTCTGTCTGAGAGGCAGATGGGAGTTCCTTTGTTGGTATCAGACTGAAATAATGTTCTAATGTTAGTTCTGAACGAATAGAATATGAACATTTGAACAGGATCTGAAACTGTAATGTCTGTAAAGCAGAATTTCAGTTTGAACTCAGGAACATTTTGTGATAGAACATTAGATCCTGTTGGGATCAAATAAAAATGTGTTTAATATTTGTACATATTTCTGGTGTAATTTAATTCTTCCAGGAAATAACCATTTAAAAAAAATTGCCTTTTTAACAGTATCATGATATATCGTGATATATCGTATCGTGATCCTAGTATTATGATTTGTATAGTATTGCCAGATTCTTGCCAATACACAACCCAAATAATTAATCAAATTTTTTCATTGACGCACATTTTGTTACATTATTTTTTATCCATTTCAGGAAAAATGCGAAAACATACCATCACTTTACACGTGTAGAACCACCTTGAATCACCGTCTTTCCTTTATTTCCTGTTTCGTTCCAGGTCATATGAAGATCGGATACGCACTTTACTTCTTCTCGTACAGCAGCTGGATGGGCAGGGCTGTTTTCATGGAGGATCTGTACGTCATGCCTGAGTACAGAGGTACAGTACCAGACAAATGCAGGTGTTTGGGTGTGAAACAGCTGTAGCGTCTGATAAGAAATGGTTGTATCTGTGTTTTTTAGGAAAAGGCATCGGAAAAGCACTGATGAGTAAAGTAGCCCAGGTGAGCAGGTCCAGTTCATTTGGACTTTTCCAAGCTCCACATTAACCCTGAAGTACCGCTAATGAAGTTCTAATACGTGTCCTGCTGCTGTTCTGTGCTAGTTGGGTCTGGCCGCCGGCTGCCACCAGCTCAACTTCACCGTCCTGGACTGGAACAAATCGTCTGTGGACTTCTACCTCCACCAGGGCTGCACCGACGTCACCACCGACATGGGCTACCACTACATGAGCTGCAAAGGGGAGGCCATGGAGCACCTGGCCCAGCCCTGACCCCGCCCCTGGCACCTGGCCCAGCCCTGACCCCGCCCCTGGCACCTGACCCCACACCTGGTCCCTGACCCCGCCCCTGGCACCTGACCCCACACCTGGCCCAGCTCTGACCCCGCCCCTGGCACCTGACCTCACACCTGGTCCATGACCCCGCCCCTGGCACCTGACCCCACCCCTGGCCCAGCTCGGACCCCACACCTGGGCCAGCTCTGACCCCGCCCCTGGCACCTGATCCCACACCTGGTCCCTGACCCCGCCCCTGGCACCTGACCCTGCCCCTGGCACCTGACCCCACACCTGACACCTGACCCCGCCATGGCCCCAAACCTGGCCCTACCATGACCCTGTCCCCACATCTGGCCCAGCCCTGACCCCGCCCCTGACCCCACCATGACCCTAAACCTGGCCCTGCCCTGAACCCACACCTGGCCCCTGACCCCATACCTGGTCCAGCCCTGCCCCTGCCCCTGGAACCTGACTGTGGCCCTGGGCCCCAGACCCCACACCCCACACCCCACACCAGGCCCCACCATGGCCCCACACCAGGCTCCACCATGACCCAACACCAGGCCCCTGACCCCACACCTGGCCCACCCCTGACCCCATATTAGTACCACCATGACCCCACACATGGCCCCACTATGACCCCACACGTGGCCCCACTGTGACCCCACACCAGGCCCACTATGACCCCACACGTGGCCCCACTATGACCCCACACCAGGCTCCACCATGACCCCACACCAGGCCCCTAACCCCAGTCTTCATCGGGGAGGTGAATCCACATAGTGCAGGGACAGAGCTCCACCTGGTGGCCCTTTTCCAAACCTTGACCATAGTCGTCCTAAAGGTACACACTGACCCCGTTTACACTCACACTAAAACTCTGATCATTATCTAATTAGTAGCGTTATCAGATCATCAGTGATCATGTAAACAGTGTAATCTGATTATAATAAATCAGATTAAAACACCTGGATTTGTCCCCAGTACTCCCATGTCTTTATGCATGTGTACGGGTTAATCTGATTTATTTATTTTACATGTGAACGTGTTTATTTCTGCTGTAAAGTTGGACATCAGACTGATATTAAATAGCACAATGTCAAATTAAACTTATATAAATGGTCAGATTTATTATTTAGACGTCAAACTTTGGAAAAGGTCCTCTGAAATACATTTAATCGTATGTAAACGAGGATCTGAATTCTGTGTTTAATGTGTCTTCCTGTGATATTTATGACCTAGAGCACCTTTGGTTTTGGGTGTTAAACCTAAAGACGATAAGGTGGTAGGAAGGTGTTTGTTGTGTGTGTAAAGATGTTTATTAGAGATAAAAGTCAATCTGAAATGAAGTGTTTTTAATGCACAAGCGTCCGGAAAAGCCAGGCTGTTGGATGACTGTTTTTTCTGGTTTCCCTTTAAATCGTTGATAATCGACAATAACAACAGTGACCGTCCCCTCACGCTGTCCACGGGCTGTTGTTAAGCACAACGCTGGTATTTGCACTGTTGTCCTCTTTATTGCTGTGGTTGTGATGAAATTATGAACTGTAGAGGAAACGTCTGGACTCGACATTAAACCGTCCTTCCTGGAGCCAAAAAAACATTTCAAAGAAATGGATGAAGCCGAGAATCAGACGAAACATAATTTACTGGAATTTGGGTTTTGGATCCGGTTTATACTGTGTCTCTCAACCTGTCGTGTAAAAATAAGCCTGGCATAATTCTGTTTCTGTTTTATATCCTGTTTAATTTTGTAAAAAAATAAACTTTATGTATCATTTCCAGACGTTTAATGAAAACAGCCTGAGTCGAGGCTTATATTTGGTCCGTTTTCTTCTTCTCTAAACAAGTAAGAACCACTGACTCCTTTGGAAATTCTGCAATTTGCATGTTTGTTCATGCTTTGTTTAGCCGGTAAATGCGTAGGAATGCAGTTTTTATTTTTCGTCCGCACACACCGGCAACGTGGAACCATCGCGTTGGTTCCAGACGTCGATAAAGAGTCCGAGGTATTTATATCCAGCCTCGTCTAGAGGTTCCCATCACGTTCCAACACCCCGAGCGGCTTTTAGCATCCTTCCCAACATGCATTCCTCAAACCCAGTCCAAGTTTTCTGAGATCCGACGCCAGCTCGAACCCAAACACCATGTCCGTCGTATTTCTGTCTAATCCACCTGATGTCTTCGCAATAAATCAACCCGGGAACGCCACGATGGGGCGTCGGACGCATTTTCCCAAACTCTGTGCTGTTTTCAGTTCAGACGTCGATGAATATTTGAAAATTTGCCAAAAGATAAGTGTGTTTTCAGACGTTATGTGCATCCGGTCTCCATCAGAGGTGATTCTCACGTATGTCAGAGTTCTTTTATCTTCTGTCTGAAATGACTGAGTTTGTTTGTGTTCAGAGGATCAAACCCTGTGTGACTGCAGTTCAATAAAGTCATGTGCTCTGTCCAAGTGTCGTCTGTTGCCTTCATGTCTGCAAATGGATGTATTTAGTTCGACCTTTGTTCATTTCAGGCCACAGTCATGGTCTGACAATCCCTGACTGCCATATGACCCTGAAAATGCCTGACACAACATCAGGAGTGTTCAGGTTTCCTCCTGCAACATGTTTTTGCCAGAAGTGCTAGTAAGTGTGTTAGCGGTGTGGCGGTGTAGTGGTTAGCGCTTCCACCTCCCAACAAGAAGGTTCCATTCCAAACAAGTTTAAGGGGTAATTCTCCTGTTGGTCCACAAGTGCCTTCAATGGCAGCTGCTAATGTGCTAATGCTAATGCTAGGTGCTTTGTGTGTTATGATGAGCAAAATGCAGAGACTAAATTTCCTTGCAGGGATAATGAAGCGTGTTAACCTTTAACCTTTGAAGGGACTTGGTTTGGGGATTTCACCCCAATGGTTTGGCCACCTACAATGTCAAGAGCAATCGAGTTTCCTCTTGCAACATTTTTTTGTCAGAATTGCTAGTAACTGTTAGCGGCGTAGTGGTTAGCGCTTCCACCTCACAACAAGAAGGTTCCGTTCAAAACAGGTTAATATGGGCTAATTCTCCTGTTAGTTCATGAGTGCCTTCAATGAGCGCTGCTAATGCTAATGCTAGGTGCTTTGTGTGTTATAATGGGTAAAATGCAGAGACTAAACTTCCTTGCAGAGATAATGTAACGTGTTAACCTTTAACCTTTGAAGGGGCTCGGGTTGGATCCAATCTCAATGGTTCACCCACTAACGAGTTAAAATGAAGAGTTAAATTCTCAATTAAAACACATCTGAGACAAAATGTAGAATTTTCTAATATTAAATTTCTGAGATGAAAGCTGTACATGTATGAGATAAACTAATATTAAGAAAGTTGTAATTTTACAAGAAAAAACCCTCACATTTGCAAAAATGGATAATCTGTGTAAGTAATGGGTCATAAATTGGCATAAAAACTCTAATTCTCTGAGATTAAAGTTGTAAATGTACAAAATAAAACAAATGAAAGTGTTAAATGGGATTAAAGTGTTAAATTTACAATAAAAGCACATTAATGACACAAAATACAGGCTCTTCTCAGATTATAGTCACAAATAATTGCAGAAATACACGAATACCACAGTGTAGTATACTACACAGTGTAGTACTCTGCAGTGTAGTCTACACTTCAGAGTACTTCAACCTCTACGTATACATGAGTACTTCATTCCATATTACTGTTTTGTCTCCATGTCACTCGAGGCTTCACCTGTTAACAGGCCTGTTTTTGCCTGTACTGTACTTTCCTAGTACTTTGCAGTACTTTCCCTGTACTTTGACTGTACTTGTACTTTGCAGTACTTTCCCTATACTTTCCTTGTACTTTGCAGCACTTTGCCTGTTCTTGTACTTTGCAGTACTTTTCTTGTACTTTGCAGTACATTGCCTGTACTTGTACTTTGCAGTTCTTCCCCAGTACTTTCCTTGTACTTTGCCAGTACTTTGCAGTACTTTCCTTGTACTTTGCCTGTACTTTGCAGTACTTTCCTTGTACTTTGCAGTACTTTCCTTGTACTTTGCCACTACTTTGCAGTACTTTCCTTGTACTTTGCAGTACTTTCTCTGTACTTTGCAGTACTTTCTCTGTACTTTGCAGTACTTTCCTTGTACTTTGCCACTACTTTGCAGTACTTTCCTTGTACTTTGCAGTACTTTCTCTGTACTTTGCAGTACTTTACTTGTACTTTGCCACTTCTTTGCAGTACTTTACTTGTACTTTGCCACTACTTTGCAGTACTTTCTCTGTACTTTGCAGTGCTTTCCTTGTACTTTGCAGTACTTTCCTTGTACTTTGCAGTACTTTCTCTGTACTTTGCAGTACTTTACTTGTACTTTGCCACTTCTTTGCAGTACTTTCTCTGTACTTTGCAGTACTTTACTTGTACTTTGCCACTTCTTTGCAGTACTTTACTTGTACTTTGCCACTACTTTGCAGTACTTTCTCTGTACTTTGCAGTGCTTTCCTTGTACTTTGCCACTACTTTGCAGTACTTTCTCTGTACTTTGCAGTACTTTCCTTGTACTTTGCAGTACTTTCCTTGTACTTTGCCACTGTTTTGCAGTACTTTCCTTGTACTTTGCAGTACTTTCCTTGTACTTTGCCACTGTTTTGCAGTACTTTCTCTGTACTTTGCAGTACTTTCCTTGTACTTTGCAGTACTTTCTCTGTACTTTGCAGTACTTTCCTTGTACTTTGCAGTACTTTGCCTGTACTTTGCAGTACTTTCCTTGTACTTTGCAGTACTTTCTCTGTACTTTGCAGTACTTTCCTTGTACTTTGCAGTACTTTCCTTGTACTTTGCAGTACTTTCTCTGTACTTTGCAGTACTTTGCCTGTACTTTGCAGTACTTTCCTTGTACTTTGCAGTACTTTCTCTGTACTTTGCAGTACTTTGCCTGTACTTTGCAGTACTTTCCTTGTACTTTGCAGTACTTTCTCTGTACTTTGCAGTACTTTCCTTGTACTTTGCAGTACTTTCTCTGTACTTTGCAGTACTTTCCTTGTACTTTGCAGTACTTTCTCTGTACTTTGCAGTACTTTGCCTGTCCTCTACCGCCACCGTGTGGTCACGTGTATACCCGCTGCTCTCGCGGATGCTCCATATTTGTGTCTCGTGCCAGTAGATGAAAGTGTCCTGACACACACACACACACACACACACACACACACACACACACACACACACACACACACACACACAGCCCGGTGCGCTTTGTCTCCGGTCTCGTGCTCCTCCGTGGACCGTGACGGCGGATGTGCGCTCGCGCTTCTTTCTCCTCCGTCGGAGCTTTTGTCACGGACCAGGACGCACGGAAAAGTTGCCGTGCGGCTCCGGTAGAGCGGCTCGGCGCGTGTCTGACAGTGACCCCCCAGACGGAGCCGTTAACGGAAGGCACGAGCTGACTCAACGAATCACAGGCAGAAGGATGCAACAGTTGAGGCGCGCGCGCCGCTCCGCGCACACTCGCAGATGGAGCCCGTGACCTGGTCGGAGCAGGAGCGGAGGTTCGGTCGCTTTAAATCCCGCATCGACTAATCGGTGAAACCGAGCGCACATTCGGCGGAGCTGCGGAAGGCGCGTGTGGGAGCGGGCTGGTGGCGGAGCTGCGCGTGTTTTTCCAGAATGGACGTTTGGACGGAGCGGCTGTTCTGAGGCTCCCTGCTCACGCTCGTGGGGAATGGAGTTGCACCGGGGCCCGGGGTCGGTGTGCGGAGCTGAGTAGCACCGGGGTCGGTGTGCGCCAACATGCAGCGGATTCTGCAGCGGAGGCGCGTGCGCAGGCTGCGGGTGCTCTGGGCTTCTCTGGCGCTGCTGGCTCTGGCTCTGGCCGCGTGCAGCGCGCTCTTCACGGCGTGGACCTGGCGACAGACGCGGGACCTGTCCCAGTCCTTCCAGATCCTGCAGGACCGACTCGAGCAGGTTTGTGTCATGTGTGGCTCCCGCGGCGCGTGCCCGTGGGCTGCATGTGTTTACGCCGCGGTAATATTTACTCCTGTGCAACTTTTCAAACACCTTCAAGTGTTTGTTATGTAAGTTCTTTTGTGGCTGCGGTTTACGGGAATGCTCGCGGGGGGTTATGGAAAAATGCAATTCCACACTGCCCCCCCCCCCCCCACTGCACATTCTCCATTCTCTGCGCTGTTTTCCTGCTGCCTTCTCCACTTGGCGCTTTTATTGCTTTACCAATAAGCGCAGTCAACCCGTGGACTGAGTGGGGGCTTATTTTTGTGGTCAACCCCCCTCACCCCCTTCACCCTCCCCCCTCGCCAGCTTTAATTACTCTGGTGCCAGTTACTCTACAGTTTTATCTGAATTTACTGGAAAGCCTCAGCTATTTGGCATGGGAGCACTTTGGACCCAAACGCACGGAGGTTTGAGGCGTGAAAGAGGATAAACGGCGGCAAGTGTAAATCATCTGCAACACGCACACCCACTTCCACGGAGACAGCATGAACCCACGGCTCAGAGCAGGGGGATGTGTGGAGGAATATTAAGGACAGTTTAGGAAAAAGGGGGAGGGGGAGTCTGGGGTTAAAGGGGGAGATTTATAAATAGTTTATGAGAAGAAACTGCATCTGCAAAGAAAAACTGAGGAATTAACATGAAAAACTCATATTTATAAGGAAAAAAACACAGTCTGTGGGATTATAGTCTCATATTTGCAACAAAATAAAGACAGAACTCATTTTAGACTAAGATTTTGCTGTTTGATGTTGTTGTCTAGAGTTTGCACTGGTAAAGTTACAAGAAAACACCCATTTACAAGACAAAATATGAATATTCTCTCAGATTATTCTTTTAGTGCAAAATGCATGAGACAAAAAACACCAAAGTTGGCAAAAAATAGAAATTTTTTATCATAAAGTCAATAAATTGTCTCATAGTCGCAGAGGTGAGATTGAAGTTGGAAATTTAGAGAAACATAATTGATTAAAATGTTAAATTCTCAATTAAAACATGTTTCTGAGACAAAATATAGGATATTCTGACTTTATAGTCACAAATATTCCCTGGAAATCAAAGTTGTAAATGAATGAGATGAAAACCAACGAGTGAAGTTGTAAATTTACAAGAAAAAAAAAACTCACATTTGGAAGAAAAAAAATCTTTCTGTATTAAATTTAATCCTAAATTGGCATAAAAACTCTAAAATTTTCTGAGATTAAAGTTGTAAATGCACAAAATAAAACAAATTAATAAAAAATAAATATTCTGAGATTGTGAAGGTGTAGATTTACAAGAAGAAGAAAAAAATCTAAAAAATGATAATTGTTAATCCCTGGGATTAAAGTGTTAAAGTCACAATAAAAACACATTAATGAGATTAAAAAAAACCTGGATATTCTCAGATTATTGTCACAAATATTTGCAGAAATCCTCTGAGATGAAAGCTGGAAATATTTGAGGTGAAACAAATGAACCCTTTCACTCATTGAAATACTCTGAAATTCAAAATTCCAACCTTAGTGTGTTATTGGACGTCGTCATCCACCTCCTCGTTGGTTGCCATGACAACAGTCTCCCTCCTTTGGCCATAAAACATCTGAGCAGCACTTGCTAAAAAGTAAACACATGCAATAAAACAGCTGTTTAAGGTCATAAATGGACAAAAATTACTTATATTCAGTGTTTACAGCTTCAACATGTCTATAAAATCTGTCTGAATCACTGTGCCCCATATTTATTGTTTGTGGAAATGACCAAAAATAGTCAGCTGCTCAATAAAGGGTTAATGAAATTGTACATTTTCAAGAAAAAACCTGGACATTTTTTGTATTAAAGGGTCATAACATGGCATAAAAACTCTTAAGTTGTAAAATTGCTAGGGAAAAACCAGCGAATTCTCTGAGATGAATTTAAAATGTGCAAAAATGTAATGACTCATTAATGACGAGAGTCTGTATGTAACTCAAAAGTAATACAGGAGTCATGTAATGCATTACAATTCTGAGAGTAATACTGAGTAAAGTGTTTATTATTTAACTTTTATTTAACCTGGTAAGTTAAGCCCTGTCCATTCGAAGATGGTTTCGGTCGTATCTGGTACAGTTTGTATCGGACAGGCCTTTGGTCTTCATGGAACCAGCGTTTTCAGTCACTGAAACACACACTTGATGAAACAGAACCCAGGGTGGATACATTTGAAAACACCGGTTTTGTGTTTTCGTCTGTGCAACCAGGGTGTGAATTGTGGGGGGGTGAGGGGGTGGGAGGGATCAGTCCCCCCTCTGGTTTTTACATCCCTACTTCTGCTCAATGAATTTCATCCTGGGGTGGGGGGGGGTGGGGGGGGTCAACCAACCAATGTAAATAGCAGCAGGTTGTGACAGTTTTCTTCCACCTCTATCCAACATTACTGACTCTTTACTGACATTACTCTATCCACATTCACCTGAACCCAACTGTCGACAGCCTCAGAATTAGCAAACGTCCCCGTGCACTGGGGCGCCATAAAAGGGGGGGGGTGAACATGAAAAATTCCTGGGGCACAGCATTTGTGTGTCCAGTGGATACAGGCTAGAAGGTGTGATCATTTCGTGCAAGACCAGCTGAATAACAGAGGAACAGAACCAGGAGCTGGACTCTGAAAGTGTGTAAAGTTTCACTTTCGTTTCACACCAGCGTTAGTTACGTTAGTAACAGACCACACCCCCAGGTATATGGGGGTGTAGTCACGGCTCAGATGATAGAGCGAGTTGTCCAGTAACTGAAGGGTTGGTGGTTCGAATCCTGCTCTGTCCCAGTCATGTGCTGTTGTGTCCTTGGCTCCAGTGCTGCCACTCACACTGGTGTATGATTGTGTATGAATGTTCAGTGGTCAGCTGTGGATACAAATGTAGTAATAATAATAATAATAATAATAATAATAATAATAATAATAATAATAATAATGGATTGGATTTCCATAGTGCTTTTCTAGACACCCAAAGCGCTTTACATTATTGACCCATTATTCATTCACTCTCACATTCTCCCTCTGGTGGTGGTGAACTACACCTGTATCCACAGCTGACCTGGGACAGGCTGACAGAGGCGTGGCCGCCCTGTGGCCCCTCCCACCACCAAACATTCATACACCAGTGTGGGTGGCACTGGAGGCAGGGAGGGTGAAGTGTCTTGCCCAAGGACACAACAGCACATGGACAGAGCGGGATTTGAACCGCCAACCCTTCGGTTATTGGACGACCCGCTGTAGTTTACCACCACCAGAGTGTGAATGTGTGAGTGAATGAATAATGGATCCACTGTACGCGCTTTGAGTATGCGTTCATAGAAAAGCACTATATAAATCTGTTATTGTAGTATATAACTGCCCCCCCCAATCACACGACTGTATGACCGAACTTCAACTTTTCTAAAATGATGATGTCATAGCCCCACCTCTGTAACCTTTCACCCTGGAAGCAAGACGCCACTTCACAACAACAACAACAACAACAACAACAACCACAATGGTGGACTACAGAGTCGTGCTGGTGCTACAACAGATATTGAGCTTATTGGAAATATTGAATCCTAGTCTTCGCCTACTTTTTCATTACAATGAGCGACAAACAACCATAGCTAACAGTGTTCACTACATGCTCCTGGATCTACCGCAGAAAAGGGCAACCAGATGGAAATATCAGATCAGACCCAGTAGAACCAAGCAGACTTCATGCTCATGCTCCATGTCTTGTTGTCCATTTTTTGTGAGAGCATTAGAACGCCTGGCATTTGTGCTACATTGTTTTCAGTGGTTTCGTGTGGAGGCAGATATTTCCTGAAATGACTCTGTGTTTACAGAGCTGCTTTTTGAAAACAACAAAGAAAAAGATGGGATAGGAAAAGATGCGGTTTCGTGTGGACATGGTCTTAGTCGAGAACTGATTCTCATTTACATATAAAGATGAACAAGCAATCACTCCCACATTCACACCTATGGGCAATTTACATTAACCAGTTAACCTATCAGTGCATGTCTTTGGATGGTGGGAGGAGCCAGAGTTCATGGAGAGAACCCACGCAAACACGGAGAGAACATGCAAACTCCACACAGAAAGGTTCCACCCCCATCGACTGGTGTTGGAATGGAACTCAGGACCTTCTGTCTGTGAGGCACCAGTGCTCTCCACTGCACCACCATGTCCCCCACCACTCACTGAGCTACCCCTCCACATGTACCTCAGGGCAAATATATGCATCCCAAGGCTCTCATATCGCTTGTACTGGGGGGGGGGGGGGGGTTGGGCTCTACTGTGCCATTTATGACAAGAATCTGTACGTAACTCCACAGTAACACAGGAGTCATGTAACGCATTAAGGTAAGGAATTACTCTTAAATAACAGTAAGAGGTAATCTGTAATGGATTACAGTTTGGAAGGAACTTGCACAACACTGGTGATAAGGGGCTGTGCTTGAAAAATGGTAAATGGTGCTTGAAAAGTGCTTGAATTTGACCTTAAAACTGTGTCTGAACCCTGTAGAATACTGCGTTTTCCTTGTATCTGTCTGCCCCCCCCCCACTCGCTCTAATGTTGGGTCTGACTCTGCAGCCTTTGCACGTCTTGCACTTGCAGCGAGTGTTAGATTCCAGCCCTCGGTTGCATCACAGCCCAAATTGTTTTCTAAAGGCAGCCAAAGGACCTGATGGAAATTCTTCTGGTTTCTTGTGAGTTTGGAGTATTTACAAAAGCAGGTTTGACTGGGTTGGAGATTAGAGGACAGGTTGGCTGTGGATCATGTTGACAGACCTACACACACACACACACACACACACATGCACACACACATACACACACACACACGCACACATACACACAGTTCCTCCCTAACACACACACTCACACACATGTGCAGTGTTGATGCTGGAGCGTTTCCCGTGGGGCCCCGTTCGTCCATTTGACTGGTGGCCAAGTCCTGATGAGAGCCAGCGAGTCCAGGTCTGGAGCCTAGACCCTCTGGCTGCCTGCTTTTCCACAGTAGCAGTGCAGTTCCACACACTGTCCCTGAGCGTCTGCCTTCCTATAGGCCAGAGTTTCTCAAACTGTGGGGCGGGCCCCCCAGGGGAGGCACGAAGACTTGCCGAGGGGGGCGTGGGATCACTCCTGGGTGTTTTTTTTTCTTCAGATTAGCACACTGTCCTTTCTATAGGCTAACAGTAGCGGTGCAGTTCCACACACTGTCCTTCCTATAGACTAACAGTAGCGGTGCAGTTCCACACACTGTCCTTCCTATAGGCTAACAGTAGCGGTGCAGTTCCACACACTGTCCTTCCTGTAGGCTAACAGTAGCGGTGCAGTACACACACTGTCCTTCCTATAGGCTAACAGTAGCGGTGCAGTTCCACACACTGTCCTTCCTATAGGCTAACAGTAGCGGTGCAGTTCCACACACTGTCCTTCCTATAGGCTAACAGTAGCGGTGCAGTTCCACACACTGTCCTTCCTGTAGGCTAACAGTAGCGGTGCAGTTCCACACACTGTCCTTCCTATAGGCTAACAGTAGCGGTGCAGTTCCACTACTGTCCTTCCTATAGGCTAACAGTAGCGGTGCAGTTCCACACTCTCCTTCCTGTAGGCTAACAGTAGCAGTGCAGTTCCACACTCTCCTTCCTGTAGGCTAACAGTAGCGGTGCAGTTCCACACTCTCCTTCCTGTAGGCTAACAGTAGCGGTGCAGTTCCACACACTGTCCTTCCTGTAGGCTAACAGTAGCGGTGCACTTCCACACTCTCCTTCCTGTACTCTACCTCCGCTCACTTCCACAGCTCCACACTCTGCTGCCTCGGCACCACGTCTCTGTCAGAAGGCCACATGTGAGGAATGCGAAGCGCTGAAAACATGTATTAGGTGTTGCAACCGCCGTGTGAGGAAGTGGTGGAGGTTTGGCAGAGGCCGTCTGGCTGCACGGGCGCCGCGCCAACGCGCTCCGAGTAAAGCAATTGGACAGACGCTAACAGAGGCTGTTTGACTGTTTCAACAGGTCAACACACAGAGGAAGGCCATCGTTCAACTCATACTGGAGAAGAGAGAGCTGCTGGTCGGACAGAGGGTCAAACGAGATGGTGGGTACTCAGATTACATTAGAGTAGATTATGTTAGCATACATTACATTACATTAGAGTAGATTACATTTCATTACAATAGATTACATTAGAATAGATTACATTACATTAGAATAGATTACATTAGATTAGGTAACATTACATTAGAGTAGATTACATTAGAACACATTACATTACATTAGATTACATTAGAATACATTACATTAGAGTACATGACATTAGAGTAGATTACATTACATTAGAATACATTACATTACAGTACAATAAATTACATTACATTAGAATAGATTACATTACATTAGAGCAGATTACATCACATTAGATTAGATAACATTACATTAGAGTAGATTACATTACATTAGAATAGATTACATTAGAATAGATTTTATTAGAATATAATACATTACAATACGTTAAAATAAATTAAATTATATTACAGTACAATAGATTAGATTAGATTAAAATAGATTACATTACATTATATTAGATTAGTCGACATTGGAATAGATTACAATAGATTAGATTCAAATAAATTAGATTATATTACATTAGAGTAGATTATATTACATTAGAATATAATACATTACAATAAATTACATTACATTAGAGTAAATTACATCACTTTAGAACAGATTACATGTTAAATTAAATTACATTAGATTAAAATAGATCACATTACATTAGAAGAGATTAGATAACCTTACATAATGTTAAATTACATTACATTACATTCGTGGCCCAGGCCTTTATTTCTGTCATGTGCAGAAGGTACCACGCCTTTATTTCTAATTGCCTCCCTATAAAAAATCAAAATGTTCTCCAGTGTTAAAGTACTGAATGTTCTAAAAACACTAACCCTAACAGTCTGAAAATACGAGTCGTCTAATGTCTCAGTTACTAGAAACCATTTGTTGCTTAGTTGAGCTTTTATTGTGTAAATCCTTCCGTATTGTAGTTTCTATAGATGACACACACCTGCAGTGGCTGAACTCGGCCTAGAACATTCACATGACTGATCTAGAACAACAAAGCAGAAAGTGAAAGAACTGGATTATAATGTTAAAAATGGTAGACATGAACATTGAACCAGCAGCAGGAGTTTATCCTCATTATTATTTTTTTTTTTTTTTTACTGGACTGTATTTGATATCAGTTTTTATTTTTTTATGTCGACCTTGGTCCTCGCTATTATTTTCGACTCATCTGCTGTCACTCCCAGTTTTTTATTTGAGAAAATGCAGTTTTGCTTTTAGTCTTTGACCTGAATAGTGGACGGTTGATAATGACATTCACCAACTCCGGTTAAACTGGTTGACATCATTTAACGAACCACAGTCAAATTTCCAATAATCCAAAAGAATGTGGACAAGGTGATGGAAATATGACATTTCATAATAACTGTGATATGTTCATGATGCAGTGGTTGTGGGATGTCTGTTCTGGAGTTGAAGAATGTCCTGATTCTGTGTTTACCAGGTTATTTTGACAGCAGTACAAGCTAACAGGAGTTTAACCGGCTACACGTCCATTTCGTTAGCCTCATAGCAGAATTGCCTAAGTCGTTTTTTTTTTTTTTTTTGGGCCAAATTGTGATGTGTGCAGTAAATGAAGCAGCAGTGTTAGCAGAGTAAAGTCATGCGAAAAAAAAAAAAAAGACTAAAGGCAATTATACTTTGAGGCTAACAATTTGTAGATATCTTTGGCTAACTGTGGTGGCTAATGGCTAATCCAAAAACAGAGCAGGGAGTGAACCTTGATGAGCTAACACTAAAGTTACTACTGGTTTAATGAAGATACCAAACACACTGCTAACAAAGAAGACGAAGAGAAGGAAATGAAGAAACACAAACAAGTAATTTTAGCCACATGCTAAATTTTAGCACAGTTTGATAAAAGTGTAATCCATAAAACAAGTAGCCAGCTAGCTGACAGACTGGCTAATACGGTACTAAACTAAGTCCAACATTATTCATAGCAATGATGGTAGAGAGTTCACGGGAGACTAACTTCCTGTTTCAGTGTCACATGGTTTCTAAATGCCCCGCCCCTTTAGGAGACGATCATTAAATCCCGTATTATTCATTACAATAAGAAAAGTCAAGGTTAGATACAGATTTCGTGTGATTCTTTTAGATCACTCAAGTAAATATTCCATCCATTCTCTTCAAGCTACATGTCATCTGAACTTTCCGACACTAAACCCACATTTTTAAGATTCACGTGAAGGCCAAAAATGTACTTTTTTTCTGACAAAACCTCGCAACAGATAAAACAAAGGTAAAAATGATCAAGAAAATCCAGCAAATGACATTTATGGTAAAATAAAGTTAGTAAAAGAACACAGTACTTTATTCAGACTTCATCTACAAACATCCAACCACTTAATGTTCTTAACCCTTCTGACCACGCCCACACAGAAGACAGGAAGTGACATCATTGGCAAAGCATGTGGCTAATTTATACCAATAAGACAGGTATTCTAATGATGTAACTGTAAACCTAATAATGTATTAGTGTAACAAAACAATGCATATTTACCCTTTAGTATGATCATTATTAGCAACAATAACCTTAACATATTATTGGCATTAATACTATTTAACCCTGTAAAGAAAGAAAGATAGATAGATAGATAGATAGATAGATAGATAGATAGATAGATAGATAGATAGATAGATAGATAGATAGATAGATAGATAGATAGATAGATAGATAGATAGATAGATAGATAGATAGATAGATAGATAGATAGATACTTTATTGATCCCGAGGGAAATTCAAGACAAATTCAAGCCTGAACCATTAAATCATTGACAGAAAATTCCAGTTCTTTGAAACTGGAGCCTTTATTGGTCCTTCTGAACAACCCCGCAATTTTTTTTTTTTTTTTCAAATATCAATTTCCATGTATGAGTTTCAATTTTGTATCATATTTGACACACTGGGTCTCAAAGCTCAAATATTATTATTTTTGAACAAACAAAAACATAATATAGCATAACCATGTCTAACAAATTGGTAATTCTTTTTCTAAATGGTCCCAGTTCTTCCTCCTTCCTCATTAATGTCAGTTATGTAGTGTCACTGGAAAGGCCTCTGGTGAATGAACTCCTCCCCCTGGTGGATTATCTGTGTATTGCATGTATCTAATTGTATACGTCAGGTTTTTCATGACAAAAATATCACACTGATCATGTAGAGGGCTTCAAAACTCATGTATCAAATATGATACGTTTGGCGTTATAGGGCTAACCATGTCATATTATATTCCATTTGTGCAGTTAGATCTCCTAAATCTGAAACGCTGTTCCCTTGAGGTCCATATTTGTTGGAAGGTCAAATAAATTGCGTGCATACATTCTTCTGTACGTATTTTCCTGGACTCATTGAAAGCAGCTCCATGTGTTTGGGAAATGCAGATGTACAGTAGTTTGCTTTTAGCTGTCCAGATCACCACAGACACAATATACTTACCAAGAACACTGTGTTGTTTTTTTGGGAAGAACATTTAACACAAACGCTGGCCAGTCCTGGCCCACATGGCGCTCTGGTCGGGTCTCCAGGCCACAGTCACTACCGCTGCTAAAAGTTGACACAGGAAAAAGTAGGCAGCTGGATGACTGTTTCCGAAATTACAGGTCTGACCAGAGCGGCGTGGAGGCCCAGGAACCAGCTGGATGCAGACCAGGCCTTGTTGCACGCTTTGGCCACTCAAATTGATTTTTTTTTCCCCCGTGAGCACACGACTGACACAGCTATGATTTGTTGTGAAAGCGGGGATATTTGATGACCTATCATTGCTGTATTTATAGCAGCTGCTTGCGTCACCATCATGGGACTCGCAAAATACACAATATGTTCCCATAAACCGCCAACATCACAGTAATAATCACATTTACTCAGTTTAAGTTACGTTCCTCACCCCCTCACAACATGTATGTACTGAAGGAAGCAGATCATTGACACAAAAAGGACGTCAGAAAGTGAAGGAAGAGCAAGAAAGTTTAGCTGACAATTAATACACAAACAGTATAATTTTAGTGTCTGTTTTTGTTGATTTTGTGCCACTAGTATAACTAACATTTATTTTTTATGAAGCAGAGACATTTATTACAGTTTAATTAAAATCACATTTCTACTGTCAAGTTTTTGCTCACACTTCTGCCATTTAATAAGAAAAGGTAGAGTTTTAGGAGTTACTCGAACCTTATTAGGTTGAATATGATGCTAGTGGTAGCTGTTGAAGTCAACCAAAACACCAAAGACAGTTTGGACCTGATGTTCCATTCATAATAATCTGAGAAAATTAGGTTTTCCAATGACAGTGAGTGGCCCAGGCCTTTACTTGTGTTAGAACCAGGCCTTTATTTCCAGTTCCCTCGAGGACTGCAGCTATCGATTCTTTTTGAAGTCTAATATTCTACCAAATATTTCAGCAATTAATCGAATAATCAGATTTCATCATCAAGCCGTTATGGACACTCATTATTATAGACGACAACAAATGCATAGCCTACGTTCTAACCAGCGCTGCCGTGTTTCTCAGTTAACAATCACATTAAATCGGCTACTGTTCGGCTACTGTTGAGTGGAAGACGGGCGTTTACCTTGTGCTGGTCTCAGATGTGGACTTACACACATTACAGCAGATTCTGTTTTTTTTTTAAGTTTGAAGTGATCCCAAACTTTGGACATCTTCTGCCTTTTGTGGACGGTCTCACTCTCTTCCATAGAACCAACTGTTTGACTCTGAGTCGAGTGCGTCACTCTTTACCGTCCATGTAGAACACAATCGTCGGAGTGGAACACAAGTGACAAAAACGAATATTCGAGGCAAAAAAAATGATTTGAGGATTTTTTGTACTCAAATTACTCGATTAATCCTTGCAGCTCTAATTCCCTTGGTATGATCCAATGTTGAAAGTACCGGAATATTCCTAAAACACTAACCCTAACGTGTCCAAATAAAAGTCGTTTATTGTTTTAGTTGATAGAAACCATTTATCACTTTGCAAAGATTTTGTGTACATACTCCTTTACTGTGGCCCTTTTCATTTCTACACACACACCTGCAGTGACTGAAATCAGCCTATAACAATAAACAATGTAAATAAAATTACATTTCTACCATATTTCTTCAGTTAGTGGCCCAGGCCTTTATTTGCCTTAGTGTCGAGCCTTTATTTCTAATTTTTTCTGCATAAAAAGTATAAATCTTATTTTCGCGTGCTTACATTTTTGATAAAAGTATTACACAAACACTTCCCTAACTGTCAAAATAAAAGCCATCTAGTGTTTCAGTTCATTCATTGGTAGAATAGATTCATTGGTAGAGTTAGTAAAGCTTTTATTCTGTAAATGCTTCGTAGTTTCTACAGATGACACACACCTGCTGTGTCCGAACATTCAAATGGCTGATCTAGAACAATAACAGGGTCAGAAACAGCAGGATTATACTGTATTATTGAAAGCATTACATTAAACAGATATGTATTCCAGCTGCTTTGCATCGTGGGATTTGCTTGATTGTTCACACTGTGTCCAAAGTTGAACCCTCGTCTCAACATTTTTATGTCGACGTTCAGAAAACAGGGATGAAAAACCAAATTTGACACAAGGATTTGTTTAAAGAGCTGCATGTCCTGCAGGTATGAGCATATTTCTACAGTAACCGATAGCCAGCGTCGTCTTCCAAAACACATTAAACAGTGTTCAGACGTTTGTGGCTATCAGTGGAAAAAAAACCACTGGTTTTTCCAGTGTGTGGAAAGTGGACGTCGGAGGTGGAGGTGGAGGTGCAGCGTTTCAGCACCAGGACACTACTGTTATGTTCTCGGCTGATGACTGACAGCTTCAGTCAGGAAAGTCTGGGCAGCCTGAGGGCTTTACGCTCGCCCATAGGGTCGCCCACCTGGGAGTTATTTCAGCATGGGGGGGGGGGGGGGGGGGGGGGGGGGGGCGCTGTCTCCAAGTATAAAGAATGTATTTCACAGTTCATACATACACAATCCAGGTTATATCTGTGTTGGGAATGACTCCCCTTAGGCTAAAGTAAACCTGAGCTGGTAACCAGAGTCAGGCTTCTTCAGCCGAGGCCTCTGACTGTTACTGGGCTTTAGTTAGACTGAGACTGAGACTAACTCTATTGATCCACAAGGGAAATTACTTGGTCACAATAGCTCAGTTGGATACAAAAACACTCTTGACAAACACTAGCAAAAAAGGGAAAGTAAGTGAAGATAAAAGCAATAAATAGTATAAATAGAATACACCAGTGTTTTTCAACCTTGGGGTTGCCTGGAATTTCTAGTAATTGATAAAAATAAAAACTTACTAATAAAAAATATATGGTGAGTTGAGGAGACAATCACAATCCATAACAGACATGACAAACTGAGTCTGAAACTGCAGCACTGTGGTTCTGTTTATCTGTCAGATGTTCACTGTGGTCAGTTTCAGATGCTGCAGCTCTTTCATAATTCATAGTTTGAGTTCTTGTTTGTTCAGTATTAATTGTCAGCCTTGGAAATCACAGCTGGACTGACTGTACAGATCCTGACCAAGGAAAATACAATTCTCCCTTTGTGCAGTAATCTACACCTGGATTTACTGCCTCCGTCCAAAATAATATACATTATATAGAGTAAATGTCCTCTAAAATTAACATTTATTTGTAGCATAGTATAGCAAACTATTACATGATCAAAAACAAACAATTTTAGCAAAAAAAATGTCTGTTTTGAATGTCTGGGGTCACCAGAAATGTGTGATGTTAACATGGGGTCATGAGCCAAAACAGGTTGGGAACCACTGGAATA